>NW_027596824.1:0-149779 GCF_964194155.1 Cetorhinus maximus
GGTCTCATTGCACATTCCCCTCTCTCAATTTGTAGCCATTCGGGTAATAATCTTCCTTCTTGTTTTTGCTACCAAAGTGGATAACCTCTCATTTATCCACATGATACTGCATCTACCATGCATCTGCCCACTCACTCAGCTTGTCCAAATCACACCGAAGCAACTCTGCATCCTCCTCACAGCTCACCCTCCCACCCAGCTTTGTGTCACCTGCAAATTTGGAGATATTACATTTAATTCCCTCATCTAAATCATTAATATATATAGTGAATAGCTGGGGTCCCAGCACCGATCCCTGCGGTATCCCACTAGTCACTGCCTGCCATTCGGAAAAAGACTCGTTTATTCTTACTCTTTGTTCCCTGTCTGCCAACCAGTTTTCTATCCACCTCAATACACTACCCCCAATCCCACGCGCTTTCATTTTTCATGCTAATCCCTTATGTGGGACTTTGTCGAAAGCCTTCTGAAAGCCCAAATAAACCACATCCACTGGCTTCCCCTCATCAGCTCTGCTAGTTACATCCTCGAAAAATTCCAGTAGATTTGTCAAGCATGATTTCCCTTTCGTAAATCCATGCTGACTCTGTCCGATTCTGCCACTGTTTTCCACGTGCTCAGCTATTAAATCTTTTATAATGGACTTTAGAATTTTCCCCACTACCGACGTCAGGCTGACTGTTCTATAATTCCCTGTTTTCTCTCTACCTCCCTTTTTAGATAGTGGGGTTACATTAACTACCCTCCAATCTGTAGGAACTGTTCCAGAGTCTATAGAATCTCGAAAGGTGAACACCAATGCATCCACTATTTCTAGGGCCACTTCCTTAAGTACTCTGGGATGTAGATTATCAGGCCCTGGGGATTTATCAGCCTTCAGTCCCATCAATTTCCCCAACACCATTTCCTTACTAATACTGATCCCATTCTCTCAGTTCCTTCACCTCCATCGCATCTGTTCTGATGATGCCACTTTCAAAAACAGTTCCTCTGACATGTCTTCCTTCTTCCTTAACCGAGGTTTTCCACCCACAGTGGTTGACAGGGCCCTCAACAGTGTCCGGCCCATCACCCGCGCATCTGCCCTCACACCTTCTCCTTTCTCCCAGAAACATGATAGGGTCCCCCTTGTCCTCACTTATCACCCCACCAGCCTCCGCATTCAAAGGATCATCGTCCGCCATTTCCGCCAACTCCAGCATGATGCCACCACCAAACACATCTTCCCTTCACCCCCCCTGGCGGCATTCCGTAGGAATCGTTCCCTCCGTGACACCCTGGTCCACTCCTCCATCACCCCCTACTCCTCAACCCCCTCCCAAGGTACTTTCCCATGCAATCGCAGAAGATGCAACACCTGCCCCTTCACTTACCCTCTCCTCACCGTCCAAGGGCCCAAACACTCTTTTCAAGTGAAGCAGCATTTCACTTGTACTTCCCTCAATTTAGTCTACTGCATTCGTTGCTCCCAATGCGGTTTCCTCTACATTAGAGAGACCAAACGCAGACTGGGTGATCGCTTTGCAGAACACCTTCGGTCTGTCCGCAAGCATTACCCAGACCTCCCTGTTGCTTGCCATTAACACTCCACCCTGCTCTCTTGCCCATATGTCCGTCCTTGGCTTGCTGCATTGTTCCAGTGAAGCTCAACGCAAACTGAAGGAACAGCACTTCATCTTCCGACTAGGCACTTTACAGCCTTCCGGACCGAATATTGAGTTCAACAATTTTAGAGCATGAACTCTCTCCTCCATCCCCACCCCCTTTCCGTTTTTTCCCCCTCCTTTTTGTTTCTTCCAATAATTTATATAGATTTTTCTATTCCTACCTATTTCCATTATTTTTAAATGTATTTCCATCCGTTGTTTTATCTCTACCTTTTAGCTTTTTAAAAAAAATTCCTGCTCCCACCCCACCCCTACTAGGGCTATCTGTACCTTGCCTGTCCTGCTTTCTACCCTTAATTAGCACATTCCTTTATATAATATCACCACCTTCAACACCTCTTTGTTCTTTTGTCTGTGACATCTTTTGGTTATCTCCACCTATACTGGCCCTCTACCTAGCTCTTCTTGTCCCAACCAACTCCTCCCCCCCTCCTTAAACCAGCTTATATTTCATCCCTTTTCTATTTTTACTTAGTTCTGTTGAAGGGTCATGAGGACTCAAAACGTCAACTGTGCTCTTCTCCACCGATGCTGCCAGACCTGCTGAGTTTTTCGAGGTATTTCTGTTTTTGTTTTCACTAATGACATGTTCATCTTCTCCCTTTTGGGTTCAGCAGCAGGCGCTCGCACTCAGGACCCTGAAGGGCCACCCCTGACCCCGGAATATCACTATGTTCCCCACGCACCTGCCTCACACCCGCTCTGTCAAGCAGGCACCAGCGCAGATACCAGCAGCTCGGTGGGCATTAGATGGCCGTCCAGTATCTCAGTGCACATTGGTGAGGGAACTTCACACTCGTTTGAGGTGCAGGCGGAGGCAGAGAGTGCCCAGGGTGCTGGCAGTCGGAGGACTGCTGGAGACCAGGACGATGCTCAGTCGAAGGCTGATGATGAGCCTCTGGAGTCGTCCATTAGGAAGCAGATGCTGGACGTCCAGCGGGGTGTGCGGGAGGATCTAGCGGAGATCCATGAGGGTATGTGCGCCATGGTCTCCGTTATGGAGGAGTCCATGCGGAGCATGACCACTGAGCGCACTGCCTCAGCCAAGGAGAGAGTGGCGACTGTCAGGGAGAGGCTGCCCCAGGGACAGGATCAGGGGTCCCTGGGGATGCACTCGGACCTGCAAGCGCTCACACCGGCAATGACCTCAGGTGGTCAGTGTCCGTGTGTGAGATGGATGGGGTACCCAGTATACCAGCTAGGTGTCCGTCCATCAATGGTGAGCAGGGAGGTCCTGAGTGACCTCACGTTGGCGCACGAGCTGCCTGTTGTCTCTGCGGGCTCCTCTCAGGGCTCTACGGATGATGGCAGCAGCCCCTCTGCCCCTCTGCCAGTGACCGTGGCATCTGATGAGGCTGCGGCGACTGGGGAGATGGCAGCCATGGCACTGGCCGCTCCCTCCCAGGTGGGGACAGCACAGGCTCCACTGGCCAGAGGACGACCGCCAAGGTCACCCAGGCCAACAAGGCAGCAGAGTCAGCAGGCTGCCTCCAATGCCAGTGCCAGCGAGGGGGCAGCACCTAGACATAGCACCCACAAATGTAAATTTAAAGCACCTTAAGCACAAGATGGTCTTGTCACGGGTGATGTTTTGTTCCCCCATTTTGCTTTGAGTTTTTTAATGGTGTGACAAACAACACCGGTTAATGTTCAGTTCAGGAATCTGTCACCTGCAACATTAAATGACATTTGATTTTGTGTTATTGGCCTGAGTTTGCTTCATTTGTTCTGCAGGTGCAGCGTAGGCCAATATTTAATGATGCACCGAAATATCGCGAGAGTGCGCGTTGACGTTGGGACGCTCGGCTGATGTCAACATGTTTCATTTCAGGCTCGAGCGAATCGGACACGCGCCCGCCCACCAAGCCAAAAATTCTGCCCATTGAGTTCAGTCTTTAGCCTATTTTGGGCAGTGAAAGAAGTTGTTTTGGACAATGGAGCCCCAAATCCTGGAAAACCGTTCATACAAAAGCACCATTCACTTGCAAATACACCTCTCCACCACTCTCTCTCTCTCTCTCTCACTCCACTGCAGCTTTTACCTCACAACATTTTAAACCAGTTCTCTGCTGCCGCTGCTGATACCGCTCTTAAAAGTACAGCAAGCTCCCAGCTCAAAGCTCATAGACTTTACACAGCTGCTGACAAGCATCTAAATTCACGATCACACAATGGTTACGGTGCATAAGCAGGCCAATCGGCCCATCGTGTCTGTACTGGCTCTCTGAATGAGCATCTCAATACCCAGTGCCATTCTCCTGCCCTCACCCAATAACCCTACAGATTGTTTCTTTTCAACTAATTATCTAATTCCCTCTTGAATGCTTTGATTGAACCACACTCTCAGTCAGTGCATTCCGGACCCTAGCCACTCACGGTGTGAAATCGGTTTCTCTTATGTCACTTCTGCTTCTTTGACCCGTTGCTTTAAATCTGTATCCCCTCATTTTCGATCATTTCACAAGTGGGGACAATTTCTCCCTATCTACTCTCTCCAGACCTCTCATGACTTTCAATACCTCTATCAACTCTCTTCTCAGCCTTCTTTTCTCTCAGGAAAACAGTCTCAACGTCTCCAATCTTACTCCGTAACTGATCTTCCACATCCCTCTTCGGCACTCTCTCCAATGCCTTCACATCCTCCCTAAAATGTGGTGCCCAGAACTGTACGCAGTACTCCAGCTGTGGTCTAACTCGTGTCTTATACAAGCCCCTATTAATAAAGCCTAGGATACTGAATGCTGTGTTAACTGCTCTCTCAACTTGTCCTGCCACCTTTAATGACTTATGCAAATACACACCCAGGTCCATCTGTGTCGACGCCCCCTTTATTTTGTGCTGTCTCTCTATGTTCTTCCTACCAAAATGCATCAGCTCATATTTCTCCACACTGAACTTCATCTGCCACATATCCGCCCATTCGACCAACTAGTCTGTGTCCTTTTCAAGTTCTCCACTGCCCTCTTCACGGTTCACAGTTGCTTCCAAGTTTTGTATCGTCTGCAAATTTTGAAAAATTTTCCTCTACTCTAAGGTCTAAACCATTCATATATATCAGGAAAAGCAAGGGTCCAATACTGACCCCTGGGGAACTCCACTACAAACCCGCCTCCAGCCCTAAAATCATCCATTAACTATTACTCTCTGTTTCTTGTCACTCAGTCAATTTTCTATCCACATTGCTACTGTCTGTTTTATTCCATGAGATATAACTTTTCTCACAAGTCTGTGTGGCACTGTATCAAATGCCTTTTGGAAGTCCATGTACACCACATCAACAGCATCACCTTCACCAACCCTCTCTGTTACCTCTTCAGAAAATTTCAGCAAGTTAGGGAAACGCCATTTTCCCTTAAGAAATCCATGCTGGCTCTTCTTAATTAACCCGCATTTGTCCCTGAATTTTCCGTGCCCGCTGGTGGTGGGCATGATAGGTGGCGCGATCGGTTTCACGATGGTGGGAAGGCAGGTTGTGATTGTCCGCTCAGCCCGCCAACGACAGGCCGCGTTTCCCACCATCGGTCATCGGGAACCTCATTGTAATACACCAGCATATCATTATCAGGCCATCCCGCCAGGCTCTTGCACCCCCGCTGGATCATCCGTCCACGTCAGCGGGAAAGCACGCTGACGTGTTTCACAACAGCACAGAGGTGACGTGCACTTGGCGGCTGCACTTTGGGTAAACTGGAGGTGAGTGAACAGCTCACTGGGGTTGCCTGTTGCTTTCCAGGCTTCAGGGGCACAGGGGGGGTCGGGGGTATGTGCTGCCCTGCCTCGGAGGCGACTTTTGTGGGTGAGGGGGAGTGGGGGGCAAGTGCAGCCTTGCCGTTGAGGTGACTGGTGGCTGAGGGTCATCGTTTGCTGTGCCCTTTACAACCTGGCGCTCCAACAGGGAGACGAGCTGGCTGAGGAGGAGCTGGAGGAGCTGCAGACCTCCTCCGATGAGGAGGACGCCGAAGGGGATGAGGCTGAGGAGGTCCTCGGAGGCGGCGATGACGGGGATGAGGACCTCGCACAGGCTAGACGAGGCAGGCACGCTCGGGAGGCCCTCATAGTTGCTAGATTTGTGGAGGATGATGATGACATGCAGTGAGGAGACACCATAGTCCCTCACATCACATTTGTGAACGTTTGGCTCCCGTCTGGCTTATGGCAGAATGTGAGAATGCTTCTGTCATGGAGACGCAGGGGAGGCCCTAATAGTCACTCAATTGCAGGAAGATGATGATGACCATGCACTGCGCACGCTCCATAAATCTTCACACAGCTTCTGAGAATGTTGCTCCAGCAACTGTGACATGAACGAATCCTTTGCAGCCCCTGCCCTGAGCTTTAGTGCGTCCCTCAGCACATATTCCTAGACCTTGGAATGTGCCAGTCTGCAACAATCCGTCGGGGACAACTCTTTGTGCTGGAAGACCAATAGGTTTCAGGCCAAAGAGCATCCTTCACCGAGTTGATGATCCTCCAGCTGCAGTTGATGTTTGTCTCAGTGTGTGTCCCTGGGAACAGCCCGTAGAGCACAGAGTCCTGTGTCACAGAACTGCTCGGCATGAACCTCAACAGAAACCACTGCATCTCTCTCCAGACCTTCTTTGCAAAGGCACAATCCACAAGGAGGTGAACAACGGTCTCTTCCCCACCACAGCCACCTCGAGGGCAACGTGCAGAGGGGGTGAGAATGCAGGCGTTTGGGAAGGATGTGACTTGGGGGAGGTTGTGACAAAGCGGTATTGTCACTGGACTAGTTATCCAGCGACTCAGCATAGTGCTCTGGGGAGCCGGGATCAAATCCCATCACGGTAAATGGTGGAATTTGAATTCAATAAAAATCTGGAATTATAATTCTAATGATGACCATGAAACCATTGTTGATTGTTGTAAAAACCCACCTGGTTCACTAATGTCCTTCAGGGAATGAAACCCGCTCTCCTTAGTGCTCTGGCCTACATGTCACGCCAGATCCACAGCAATGTGACTCTTAAATACCCTCTGAAATGGCCCAGCAAGACACTCATTGTATCAAACCGCTAAAATGTCAAAACAGAATGAAACCGGACTGACCACCCGGCATGGACCTAGACACCGGAAATGACAATGGCAATCTCAGCGCTGTCGACCTGGCAAAGTTCCCCTTAGTAACCTGCGGGGGCTGGTGCCAAGATTGGGATAGCTGCCTCACAGACGAGTCAAGCAACAATCTGACATGGTCATACTCTGAATCATAGCTTACAGGTAATGTCCCAGACACCAGCATCACCATCCCTGGTTATGTCCTGTCCCACTGGCAGGATTATACCCAGTAGAGGCAGTAGCACAGTGGTATACAGTCAGGATGGAGTTGGTCTGGGAGTTCTCAACATTGACTCTGGACTCTGAAGTCTTATGGCATCAGGTCAAACATGGACAAGGAAACCTCCTGCTGATTAGCACCTACCACCCCTCTCAGCTGAAGAATCAGTGTTCACCAATGTTCAGCACCACTTGGAAGAAGCACTGAGGGTGGCAAGGGTGCAGAATGTACTCTGGGTAGGAGACGGCAATGTCCATTTCGCCAAGAGTGGCTCGGTAGCACCACTACTGACCGAGCTGGCCGAGTCCTAAAGGACATAGCTGCTAGACTGGGTCTGTGGCAGGTGGTGAGGGAACCAACAAGAGGGGAAAGCATACTTGACCTCATCCTCACCAACCTACCTGCTGCAGAAGCATCTGTCCATGACAGTATCAGTAGGAGTGAGCACCACACGGTCCTTGTTGAGACAAAGTCCCATCTTCACATTGAGGATACCCTCTATTGTGTTGTGTAGCACTACCACTGTGCTAAATGGGATGGATTTCAAACAGACCTAGCAACTCAAGACTGCATCCATGAGGCTCTGTGGGCCATCAGCAGCAGTAGAATTGTACTCGAAACAATCTCTAACCTCATAAACCGGCAAGTTCCCTGCTCTGCCATTACCATCAAGCCAGGGGTTCAACCCAGGTTCATTGAAGAGTGCAGGGGGGCATGTCAGGAGCAGCTCCAGGCATACCTAAAAATGAGGTGTCAACCTGGTGAAGCTACATCACAGGACGACTTGCGAGCCAAACAGCATAAGCAGCAAATGACAGACAGAGTCAAGTGACTGACCTTGATATCAAGACAGCATTTGACCAAGTGTGGAGCGGAGCACATCAGTGTAAAAGATAAGGCTGAAGCACTTGCAATAATCTTCAGCCAGAAATGCCGAGTGGATGATCCATCTCGACCTCCTTCTGAGGTCCTCAGCATCACAGATGCCAGTTTTCAGCCAAAGCGATTCACTCCACTTGATATCAAGAAATGGCTGAAGACACTGGATACTGCAAAGGCTATGGGCCCTGACAATATTGCGGTAATGGTACTGAAACTTGTGCTCCGGAACATGCCGTGCCCCTAGCCAAGCTGTTCTAGTACAGCTACCACACTGGCATCTACCCGTCAATGTGGAAAATTGCCCAGGTATGTCTTGTACAGACAAATCAGGGCAAACGCAACCCAGCCAGTTACCGCCCCATCACTCTACTCTCGTTCATCAGTAAAGTCATGGAAGGGGGTCATCAACTGCGCAATCAAGCGGCCATTGCTTAGCAATAACCTGCTCACTGACAGGTTTGGGTTTGGCCAGGGTCACTCAGCTCCTGGCCTCATTACAGCCTTGGTTCGAGCATGGACAAAAAAGCTGAACTCCTGAGGTGACGTGAGAGTGACTGACCTTGATATCAAGACAGCATTTGACCGAGTGTGGAATCAAGGAGCCCGATCAAATCTGGAGACGATGGGAAATGGGGGGAAGCTCTCCGCTGGTTGGAGTCATACCCAGCACTAGGGAAGATGGTTGTGGTTGTTGGAGGTCAATCATCTCAGTTCCAGGACAACAGTGCAGGAGTTCCTCAGGGTAGTATCCTCAGCTCAACCATCTTCAGCTGCTTCATCAATGACCTTCCGTCCATCAAAAGGTCAGAAGCGGGGACGTTCGCTGATGATTTCACAATGTTCAGGACCGTTCGTGTCTCCTCAGTTACTGAAGCAGCCCATGTCCAAATGCAGCAAGACCTGGACAATATCCAGGCTTGGGCTAACAAGTGGCTAGTAACATTTACGCCACATAAGTGCCAAGAAATTACCACCTCCAACAAGAGAGAATCTAACCATCACCCCTTGACATTCAATGGCATTGCCATCGCTGAATCACCCACTATCAATGTGCTGGGGGTTACCATTGACCAGAAAATGAACTGGACTACCATCTCAATACTGTGGCTGCAAGAGCAGGTCAGAGGCCAGAAATCCTGCGCCGAGTAACTCACCTTCTGACTCCCCAAAGTCTGTCCACTACCTACAAGGCATAAGTCAGGAGTGTGATGGAATACTCTCCAATTGCCTGGGTGAGTGCCGCTCCAACAACACTCCAGAAGTTTGACACCATCCAGGACAAAGCAGACCGCTTAATTGGCACCCCATCCACAAACATTCACTCCCAACACCACCAACGCACAGCGGCACCAGTGTGTACCTTCTGCTAGATGCACAGCAGGAACTCCCCAAAGTTTCTTAGGCAGCACCTTGCAAACCCACGACCACTACCATCTGAAGGACAAGGACAACGGACACATGGGAACACCCCCACCTACAGATTCCCCTCCAATCCACTCACCATCCTGGCTTGGAAATATGTCACCGTTCCTTCACTGTCGCTGGATCCAAATCCTGGAAGCGCTCCCTAACACAATGTGGGTGTATCCACAGCACATGGACTGCAGCGGTTCAAGAAGGCAGCTCAGCACCACCTTCTCAAGGGCAATTAGGAATGGGCAATAAATGCTGGTCTAGCCAGTGATACCCACGTCCTGTGTAAATGAATGAAAAAAGACTGGAAGAGCCTTTCTCACCACCGGCCAAGCCAAGTCTTGCTGGAAGCTGTGTAAAACCCCTCGGGCTGTATGTTTAACATGAAATGAATGCTGTAATGTAACCTGTAACTCTAAGTGTAGTGAGGCACCCTGTATGGAATGAAACTGATGTGTTAAATTTGAACTGTTCTGGAATGTAGCTTTACACATTTTATGAAACAAAATGTACTTTTTCACAAGCTTAGAGATCAACAGCAAATCAAGTACAGTGACTGTTGTTTACTGGGCTGAGGGGAGGAGTCAAGGTGTTGGGCTTCTCTCTGTCCCTGATATCTGATCGATTCAGCAGCCTGGAATGTTTATTCAAATTCAGTGTGAGGAAAAGACCAGACTAGGAGCAGTGAGCGAACAGTGTAGCGGCATTTTAATTTTCGCATGGATGTTACTGATACAAGCCTTGATTGAAACAATCAAAGGTGAGCAGCCACTGCTGAGGACAGAAATACCGAGTGTTGATCTATCACGGAGCACTCACAAGAATTGACCAGCCCAGTGCATTGCCAGGAGGAACCTGAAAACTGTGCTAAGCACAAGAGACCAAGACAAATTCAATTGAAAAGAGGAAAGCTGAGATCTGGGAGAATTGAGCAGCAAAGACACTCAGGTAAGCATGCTAGTTTGAAGATCAAGTTCAAAATGTTGTGCAAGATGTATTTACAGCGCAGATAATTTTCACTTTCCTAGAACAAGCCTTTTCCTTTCTGCAAGTTGCTCAATCTGCACGGTTGTTCTTTTCTGCTGCCCCTTCCCACTCACCTTGCCTGTCGCACAGGGGCTTCATGAAATGATGGGGAGATGATTAAAAGTAAAGTGAGAGGAAATTGGTGCAACCTGGCAGATATTGTTCTGTGCTCACAAGTGATTTTGTTCCCAAGTTTGCCTTGCATTCAAATGCAGGTTGAGGTTGAAAAATTCCTAAAATGTTGTAGAAAATAACCTTGGAGAAGGACGGATAAACATTGTAAAAATGGAATCTCAAGTGATTGTGAAGGAAATAATGGTGTGACGGCAAAAGTTGATAATTTGTCTCATTGTATTGCACGGCCTCAATTGGGCTGAGCTGTGTCATGTTGCAGCTTCTGTAATTTTGAGATTGTTTTCCGAATGTCCGGCAGTAAAGCTTTTTTTAATAGTTTACTGTCGGCCCCACATGAAGCGTCTGGGTCCTGATTTGCACATGTAAGGGAGCCATCCACTCCAACAGGTCTTGTCTCGCTTTAGCTGTTGCCCCCATCCCCCACCAGGTTCCACCTCATGGCTAGGGGAGGGGTGCTGCTGAGGTGGGATTCTTTTGAAGAACCGAAACGTTTTTTGTGAAAAATATACTTTATTCATAAAATATCTGGAAGAACATTCCAAAATATTTCAAATTCACCATCACAAAAAGTACAGTCAGATTCAACTTTTACACATGGATCACCAGGTGCATCAATACGATCAATGAATATTACAATCATTTCAATCTGGTCATTACAGACAATCAGACAATGGGGTTGGAGTTATCAACATCCATCAAGTTGCTCTCTGAGGTGCTTCAATACAATTATAATACAATTAGCATTCAATGCATTCAATGCATTGTGAGCTGGACAGCCCGAGGGGCTCTGATTTAAAGCAACTGGCAGAAGAAGCAAAAACGATTTGAGAGAAAGCTTTTTCACACAGAGTGGCTAGGGTCCAGAACGCACTGACTGAGAGTGTGGTTCAATCAAAGCATTCAAGAGGGAATTAGATAATTAGTTGAAAAGAAACAATCTGTAGGGTTACTGGGAGAAGGTAGGAGAATGACACTCGGTATTGAGATGCTCATTCAGAGAGCCAGTACAGACACGATGGGCCGATTGGCCTGCTTATGCACCGTAACAATTGTGTGATCGTGAATTTAGACGCTTGTCAGCAGCTGTGTAAAGTCTATGAGCTTTGAGCTGGGAGCTTGCTGTACTTTTAAGAGCGGTATCAGCAGCGGCAGCAGAGAACTGGTTTAAAATGTTGTGAGGTAAAAGCTGCAGTGGAGTGAGGGAGAGAGAGAGAGAGAGAGAGTGTATTTGCAAGTGAATGGTGCTTTTGTTTGAACGGTTTTCCAGTATTTGGGGCTCCATTGTCCAAAACAACTTCTTTCACTGCCCAAATCAGGCTAAAGACTGAACTCAATGGGCAGAATTTTTCGCTTGGCGGGCGGGCGCGTGTCCCATTCACTCGAGCCTGAAATGACACATGTTGACATCAGCCGAGCGTCCCAACGTCAACGCGCACTCTCGCGATATTTCTGTGCATCATTAAACATTGGCCTACGCTGCACCTGCAGAACAAATGAAGCAAACTCAGGCCAATAACACAAAATCAAATGTCATTTAATGTTGCAGGTGACAGATCCCTGAACTGAACATTAATTACCGTTAATTAAATTGCACAATCAGAAAAGTAAAATCTAAAATAAACCAACGCAATCAGGCAGAATAATAGAAAGCAATCTTTTCTTTGTTTTCCATAAGCAGCGTTCCTTGAGCTATTTAATAGAGGCAGCACTGATGTTGATTCTATTGCTACCACTGAAAATACTGTAACTCCTTCCGCTGACTGGAAAGGCGTCAGCAACAGTTGCGCCTGCGCACTCGGGCCTCACTGTTGAATAGAAAAGTAGAGAGCTGATGCTTCAGTTATTCAGGGCATTGGTGTGACCCCATCTGGAGCACTGTGTACACTATTGGTCTCCTTATTTGAGGAAGAATGTCAATGCGTTGGAAGCCATTCAGATACGGTTTACCCAGCTAGTACCTGGATTGGGCGGATTGCCTTATGAGGAAGGATTGGACAGGCTAGGCCTGTATCTGCTGTAGTTCAGAAGAGTAAGGGGCGACTTGATTAAAACATACAAGAAGCTGAGGGGCCTTGAGAGGGTGGATGTGGAGAGGATGTTTCCTCTTGTGGGAGAATCTTGTATTTGGGGCCACTGTTTAAGACAGAGGTGAGGGGAAATTCTTTTCTCTCAGAGAGTCGTGAAACTTTGGAATTCTCTTCCTCAACAGGCGATGGAAGCAGAATCGTTGAATATTTTTAATTATTGAGAAGTAAGTGGGTGAAAGGTTATCGAGGGTAGGGGGTAATGTGGAAATGAGGTTACGATCAGATCAGCCGGGAGCTTATTGAGTGGCGAAGTGGGCTTGAAAGGCTGAGAGGCCGACTCCTGTTGCTAATTCATATGTTCATGTGTTTTTGTTAGTAACATGAAGAGGTTTTCACCCTCAAAGGTATTCAGAAGGCAAGAGAGAGAGGGAGAGGCTGGGGGAACGTTTCCCGTCTCCAGAAAAACCTGAACAAAAACAAAAATACCTGGAAAAACACAGCAGGTCTGACAGCATCTGCGGAGAGGGACACAGTTAATGTTTCGAGTCCGAATGACCCGTCAACAGAACTTCTCTGTTGAAGGGTCATTCGGACTTGAAACGTTAACTGTGTCCCTCTCCGCAGATGCTGCCAGAACTGCTGAGTTTTTCCGGTATTTTTGTTTTAGTTTTGGATATCCAGCGTCCGCAGTTTTTTGCTTTTATCCAGAAAAACCTGCTCCGGCTGCAGTCGATGGGGGTCGATATCAAGGAGGAACTCCAAGAGGTGAAGAGCCAGCAAGCCTCGCTCTTTGCCTCGGAGGCCTCTCAAGATGATCTTCCGGTCCAGAGTCCGCTCCGTGGAGCAGGATGAGACGTGCTCACGTTTCTTCTTCCAAAAGGTACACAGAGAGAGCTCTGTGATCAGCAGCCTGAAGGGAGAAGACAGCTCAGTAAAGTCATCGCAGTCCGACATTTTGAGGATCAGCAAATCCTTTTATGTCGGATTGTATGATGTGATGCCCACAGACAGTACGGAGTCCCAGTCCTTCCTGTCCACCATTACAAAGGGCTTTGATAACAGTACATGGGAGAGTCTGGACAAACATGGTGGATGTGCTCTCCAAAATGGGATTTGGGGAGGGAATCCGCAACACGCCTGGAGTCTCACCCCCTCTGCATGTTGCCCTCGAGGTGGCTGTGGTGGGGACAAGATCGTTGTTCACATCCTTGTGGATTGTGCCTTTGCAAAGAAGGTCTGGAGAGAGATTTTTTTTGCAAAAATATACTTTATTCATAAAATATCTTCAATCACATTCCAAACCATTTCAAAAACAGCATTACAAGGGTACAATCCAGGTTAAACTTTTACAAAATGTATCACCAAGTGCATCAGTACAAACAATATTACAATCATTTACAGCCTTTCATTTTGAGCTGTACAGCCCGAGGGGCTCTAAACAGTTCCCAGTCTCTCGGTGCGCTGTAGCACAAAAGGTCTTAGACAGCGACCCTTCCCCATTGTGCCTTTGCGGCGGCTGCCCCAAGCTTTAGTGCGTCCCTCAGCACGTAGTCCTGGACTTTGGAATGTGCCAGTCTGCAACACTCAGTCGGGGACAACTCTTTGCGCTGGAAGACCAACAAGTTTCGGGCAGACCAAAGCGCGTCTTTCACCGAGTTGATGATCCTCCAGCTGCAGTTGATGTTCCTCTCGGTGTGTGTCCCTGGGAACAGCCAGTAGAGCACAGAGTCCTGTGTCACAGAACTGATCGGGATGAACCTCGACAGAAACCACTGCATCTCTCTCCAGACCTTCTTTGCAAAGGCACAATCCATAAGGAGGTGAACAACGGTCTCGTGCCCAACACAGCCACCTCGAGGGCAACATGCAGAGGGGGTGAGACTCCTGGCGTGTAGGAAGGATCTGACCGGGAGGGCGTTTCTCACCACCAGCCAAGCTACGTCTTGGTGCTTGTTGGAAAGTTCTGGCGATGAGGCATTTTGCCAAATGACTTTCACAGTCTGCTGGGGAACCATCCGACAGGATTCTCCCTTTATTTTTCCCGCAGGGCCTCTAAGACGATATGTGCCGACCACTGCCTGATGGACTTGTGGTCAAAGGTGTTTCTCTGCATACATTTTTCCACCAGGGACGGGTGGTACGGCACGGGCCAACTACTTGGAGCGTTCCGCGGCAGCGTGGCCAGACCCATCCTTTGCAACACTGAGGACAAGTAGAACCTCAACACATAGTTACACTTGGTGTTTGCGTACCAAGGGTCTACGCACAGCGTGATGCAGCCGCACACAGTTTGAGGGCATGTTGGGAATGTATTCTCCCCCTTTATCCAGAGGCTTGTACATCGCGTTCCTGCTGACACGATCCATTTTCGACCTCCAGATAAAGCGGAAGATGGCTCGGGTGATCGCCATCGCGCAAGAGTCTGGAATGGGCCAGACGTGCGCCACGTACAGGAACAGCGAGAGTGCCTCACACCTGATGACCAGGTTCTTACCCGCAAATGAGAGGGAGCGTCGCTCCCACATGCCCACTTTTCTTTCCACCATTGATACTCGCTCTTTCAAGTTTCTAACACATGCCTCGGTCCCTCTGAACCATATCCCCAGCACCTTCAGGCCGACAGCCCTGACGGTGAAGGGGACAAAGGATCGGTCAGCCCAGTTCCCAAAGAACATGGCCTCGCTCTTCCCACGATTTACTTTGGCTCCCGAGGCCAGATCGAACAGGTCGCAGACCTGGATCAGTCTGCGCACCGACAGCGGATCCGAGCAGAAGACAGCGACATCGTCCATGTACAGGGCGGCGTTGACCTGAGTGCCTCCACTGCCTGGGATTGTCACTCCTCATATGCCCGGATCCTTCCTGATGGACACAGCAAAGGGTTCTATGCAACTCACAAACAGGACAGCGGAGAGAGGGAAGCCCTGCCTGACTCCTGATTTAATCGGAAAGCTATCTGATTCCCAGCCATTGATTGAGACTGCGCTGTTAGTGTACAGCAGTCGGATCCAATTGGGTTTTGAAACATGTACATGTTGGAAAGTAAAGAAAGCTTCGCTGTCCTTCACCGTCACCCGAACGGTGTTACGTACCCCATGATATGGGGCTCGACTGGTTATAGCCATTGCTTCACGACTACACTTGATCTTTGCCAAAAGGCCGAGAAGCGATTCCATTTGCCTTCCTTGTTACCTGCTGTACCTGCATACTAGCTTACAGCGATTCATGCGCGAGGACACCCAGATCCCTCTGTGCTGAAGCATTTCTGAAGTTTCTCTCCATTTAAATAATAAGTCACCTTTTTATTCTTCTGACCAAAATGGATAACCTCACACTTATCCACGTTAAACTCCATCTGCCAAATTTTGCCCCATTCACCTAACCTGTCCAAATCCATTTGTAAATTTCTTATTTCTTCATTGCAACTTACTTTCCCACCTATTTTGGTGTCATCTGCAAAGTTAGCTATAGTACCTTCTACCCCTGAATCCAAGTAAATAGTTGGGGCCAAAGGACCGAACCCTGTGGCACCCCACTAGTTACAGCTTGCCATCCACAAAAGACCCATTAATCCTGACTCTCTGCTTTCTGTTGGTTAGCCAATCCTCTAGCCAAGCTAATATATTACCCTTAGCTGCGTGTGATCTTATCTTGTGTATTAATCTTTTGTGCGGCACCTTATCAAATGCCTTCTGGAAGTCCAGACATGCTACATCTACAGGATCCCCATTATCCACTTTGCTTGTCACATCTTCAAAGAACTCCAGCAAATTAGTCAAACACGATTTACTCTTCGTAAAGCCATGCCGACTCTGACGGATTGCAATTTGACTTGCATTTTAGGAAGGTAGTGAAGGCATTGGAGAGAGTGCAGAAGAGGTTTACGAGTTTGGTTCCAGGGGCGAGGAAGTTGAGTTATGAAGTAAGATTGGGGAAGCTGGGAATGTATTCCTTGGGGAAAAGAAGTCCGAGAGGAGACTTGATAGAGGTATTGAAAATCATGAGGGGTCGGGAGAGAGTAGATAGGGAGAAACTGTTTGCACCGGGGAAAGGATCGAGAAGGAGAGGGCACAGGTTTAAAGTAACTGGCAAAAGAAGCAAAAGTGACAGGAGCAGCGAGTGGCCAGGGTCTGGAATGCACCGCCTGATAGCGCGGCGGAGGCAGGTTCAATTGAAGAGGGAATGAGATGATTATTTGAAAAGAAAGCATGTGCCGGGTTACGTGGAGAAGGCAGGAGAAAGGCACGAGGTGAAATGTTCATTGGGAGAACTGGTGCAGGCACGACGGGGGGAATGGGCTCCTTGTGCAATGTAAGGATTGTGTGAATGTGGATGTAGAGGTTTCGGAGTAGCTGTGTAAAGTGTGTGAGGTTTGAGGTGTGAGTTTTGATTGTTGCTGTATCAGCAGCAGCGGCAGCGGCAGCAGAGAGCTGGTTTAAAATGTTGTGAGGCGAAAGGTGCAGCTGAGAGAGTGTTTGAGAGGTGTATTTGCAAGTGAAAGATGTTTTTATATGAGTGAGGTAGAGTGTTTGTGAGATGAGAGTGCTGTCTGTGAGTGTTGGGTGAGCGTGCATGTTTTTTGTGTGTAGCTGCTGCGGGTGAGTGAGTGAGTGAGAGAGAGAGAGAGAGAGAAAGAAAGAAAGTTGGGTTTTGGAACATGTACATGTTGAAAAGTAAAGAAAGCAGATGTTTGTAAGAAAACTATTTTTAGCATTGAAAATCCCCTGGAAAGGGGAGGGTGCACCGTTCCCAGAGATACTGCAATACCGGGTCGATGCGTGGAGTGGACGGAGCAAGCCCCTATTCCATCTCCCTGCTCCAAAAATCAATTTAATATATGGTCCCCAGATAAGGGACGTATCAGATATTAAACTGATAAGAACAGATTTTTTTTTTTGTAAAAATATACTTTATTCATAAAATATCTTCAATCACATTCCAAACCATTTCAAAAACAACATTACAAGGGTACAATCCAGGTTAAACTTTTACAAAATGTATCAGCAGGTGCATCAGTACAAACAATATTACAATCATTTACAGCCTTTCATTTTGATCTGTACAGCCCGAGGGGCTCTAAACAGTTCCCAGTCTCTCGGTGCGCTGTGGTAGAAAGGTCTTAGACAGCGACCCTTCCCCATTGCGCCTTTGCGGCAGCTGCCCCAAGCTTTAGTGCGTCCCTCAGCACGTAGTCCTGGACTTTAGATTGTGCCAGTCCGCAACAATCGGTCGGGGACAACTCTTTGTGCTGGAAGACCAACAAGTTTCGGGCAGACCAAAGCGCCTCTTTCACCGAGTTGATGATCCTCCAGCTGCAGTCGATGTTTGTCTCGGTGTGTGTCCCTGGGAACAGCCCGTAGAGCACAGAGTCCTGTGTCACAGAACTGCTCGGGATGAACCTCGACAGCAACCATTGCATCTCTCTCCAGACTTTCTTTGCAAAGGCACAATCCACAAGGAGGTGGACAACGGTCTCTTCCCCACCACAGCCACCTTGAGGGCAACGTGCAGAGGGGGTGAGCTTCCTGGCGTGTAGGAAGGATCTGACGGGGAGGGCCTTTCTCACCACCAGCCAAGCTACGTCTTGGTGCTTGTTGGAAAGTTCTGGCGATGAGGCATTCTGCCAAATGACTTTGACAGTCTGCTCGGGGAAGCATCCCACAGGGTCCACCCTCTCCTTATCCCTCAGGGCCTCTAGGACGTTACGTGCTGACCACTGCCTGATGGACTTGTGGTCAAAGGTGTTTTTCTGCATAAATTTTTCCACCAGGGACAGGTGGTACGGCACGGTCCAACTACTTGGAGCGTTCCGTGGCAGCGTGGCCAGACCCATCCTTCGCAACACCGGGGACAGGTAGAACCTCAGCACGTAGTGACACTTGGTGTTTGCGTAGTGAGGGTCTACGCACCGCTTGATGCAGCCGCACACAAAGGTGGCCATCAGGATGAGGGCGATGTTGGGCACGTTTTTTCCCCCTTTATCTAGAGGCTTGTACATCGCGTCCCTGCGGACACGATCCATTTTCGACCTCCAGATAAAGCGGAAGATGGCTCGAGTGATCGCCGTCGCGCAGGAGTCTGGAATGGGCCAGACCTGCGCCACGTACAGCAACAGCGAGAGTACCTCACACCTGATGACCAGGTTCTTACCCGCAATGGAGAGGGAGCGTCGATCCCACATGCCCAGTTTCCTCTTCACCATAGCCACTCGCTCCTTCCAGTTTCTAACGCATGCCCCGGTCCCTCCGAACCATATCCCCAGCACCTTCAGGCCGTCAGCCCTGACAGTGAAGGGGACAAAGGATCGGTCAGCCCAGTTCCCAAAGAACATGGCCTCGCTCTTCCCACGATTTACCTTGGCTCCCGAGGCCAGTTCGAACTGGTCGCAGATGTGCATCAGTCTGCGCACCGACAGCGGATCCGAGCAGAAGACGGCGACGTCGTCCATGTACAGGGAGGCTTTTACCTGAGTGCCTCCACTGCCTGGGATCGTCACTCCTCTTATGCCTGGATCCTTCCTGATGGACTCGGCAAAGGGTTCTATGCAACACACGAAAAGGACAGGCGAGAGAGGACAGCCCTGCCTGACTCCAGATTTGATCGGGAAGCTATCTGTTTCCCACCCGTTGATTGAGACTGCGCTACTGATGTTAGTGTAGAGCAGTTGGATCCAATTTCGAATTCCCTCCCCAAAGCCCATTTTGGAGAGCACATCCCCCATGTAGGTGTGCGATATTCTGTCAAAGGCCTTCTCCTGATCCAAGCTGATGAGGCAGGTATCCACACCCCTGTCCTGTACATAGGCAATCGTATCCCTGAGCAGCGCCAGGCTGTCAGAGATCTTCCTGCCTGGCACAGAGCAGGTCTGGTCAGGGTGAATCACCAATTCCAGAGCGGATTTGACCCGATTGGCGATGACCTTGGACAGAATCTTATAGTCCATATTCAACAGTGAAATGGGTCGCCAATTTCTAATTTCCTCCCTTTCCCCCTTGTGCTTGTAGATGAGGGTGATGATGCCTTTCCTCATGGATTCTGACATACTACCGGCCAGGAGCATACTCTCGTACACCCCTAGCAGGTCTGGGCCGATCAAGTCCCACAGAGCCGAATACAACTCCGCCGGCAAGCCGTCGCTTCCGGGGGTTTTATTCTTCTCGAAGGACTCGAGGGCCTTAGTCAGTTCGTCAGGAGTTAGCGGTTTGTCCAGGCTCTCCCGCGTACTGTGGTCTAAGACCTCCGTGATAGAGGACAGGAAGGACTGGGAGGCCGTGCTGTCCGTGGGCTTCACGTCATACAATCCGGCATAAAAGGATTTGCTGATCCTCAGAATGTCGGACCGTGATGACTTTACTGAGCCGTCTTCTTCCTTCAGGCTGCTGATCACAGAGCGCTCTCTGTGTACCTTTTGGAAGAAGAAACGTGAGCACGTCTCATCCTGCTCCACGGAGCGGACCCTGGAACGGAAGATGATCTTGGAGGCCTCCGAGGCAAAGTGCGAGGCTTGCTGGCCCTTCACCTCTTGGAGCTCCTCCTTGACATCGACCCCCATCGACTGCAGCCGGAGCAGATTCTGCATCTTTTTCTGGAGTCGGGACATTTCCCTCTGTTCCTTTCTAGCTTTCTAGGTGCCTTTGCGGATGAAAAACCTCTTGATGCTTCCCTTGATCACTTCCCACCAGTGTGTCAGGGACTCAAAGAGGGGTTTCACGGTTCTCCAACCTTTGTAATCCCTCTTGAGCTCCTCAATGTTCTCTGGGGTCAGCAGTTGCACATTTAGCTTCCATGCCCCCCTGCCCACCCTCAGGTCCTTCTCCAAGTGGCAGTCCGCCAGTAGGAGGCAGTGGTCAGAGAAGAACACCGGCTTGACCTCGGTGGATCTGACTGTGAATGCACGGGACACAAACAGGAAGTCTATCCTGGAACGAATGGACCCGTCTGGCCGCGACCAGGTGTATCTACGCTGCGCTCCGTCTGCAGGGTTGCTGAAGACGTCGTGCAGCTTGGCATCCTTAACTGTTTCCATCAGGGATCTGGACGTAGCGTCCAATCTGCTTCCGGCCCTGCCGGCGAGTGTTGGGTGAGAGTGCGTGTTTTTTGTGTGTAGCTGCTGCGGGTGAGTGAGTGAGAGAGAGAGAGAGAGAGAGAGAGAAAGAAGGAAAGTTGGATTTTGGAACATGTACATGTTGAGAAGTAAAGAAAGCAGATGTTTGTAAGAAAACTATTTTTAGAATTGAAAATCCCCTGGAAAGGGGAGGGTGCACCGTTCCCAGAGATACTGCAATACCGGGTCGATGCGTGGAGTGGACGGAGCAAGCCCCTATTCCATCTCCCTGCTCCAAAAATCAATTTAATATATGGTCCCCAGATAAGGGACGTATCAGATATTAAACTGATAAGAACAGATTTTTTTTTTTGTAAAAATATACTTTATTCATAAAATATCTTCAATCACATTCCAAACCATTTCAAAAACAACATTACAAGGGTACAATCCAGGTTAAACTTTTACAAAATGTATCAGCAGGTGCATCAGTACAAACAATATTACAATCATTTACAGCCTTTCATTTTGATCTGTACAGCCCGAGGGGCTCTAAACAGTTCCCAGTCTCTCGGTGCGCTGTGGTAGAAAGGTCTTAGACAGCGACCCTTCCCCATTGCGCCTTTGCGGCAGCTGCCCCAAGCTTTAGTGCGTCCCTCAGCACGTAGTCCTGGACTTTGGATTGTGCCAGTCCGCAACAATCGGTCGGGGACAACTCTTTGTGCTGGAAGACCAACAAGTTTCGGGCAGACCAAAGCGCCTCTTTCACCGAGTTGATGATCCTCCAGCTGCAGTCGATGTTTGTCTCGGTGTGTGTCCCTGGGAACAGCCCGTAGAGCACAGAGTCCTGTGTCACAGAACTGCTCGGGATGAACCTCGACAGAAACCACTGCATCTCTCTCCAGACCTTCTTTGCAAAGACACAATCCACAAGGAGGTGAACAACGGTCTCTTCCCCACCACAGCCACCTCGAGGGCAACGTGCAGAGGGGGTGAGCTTCCTGGCGTGTAGGAAGGATCTGACGGGGACGGCCTTTCTTACCACCACCCATGCCACGTCTTGGTGCTTGTTGGAAAGTTCTGCCGATGAGGAATTCTGCCAAATGACTTTGACAGTCTGCTCGGGGAACCATCCCACAGGGTCCACCCTCTCCTTTTTCCTCAGGGCCTCTAGGACGTTACGTGCTGACCACTGCCTGATGGACTTGTGGTCAAAGGTGTTTTTCTGCATAAATCTTTCCACCAGGGACAGGTGGTACGGCACGGTCCAACTACTTGCAGCGTTCCGCGGCAGCGTGGCCAGACCCATCCTTCGCAACACCGGGGACAGGTAGAACCTCAGCACGTAGTGACACTTGGTGTTTGCGTACTGAGGGTCTACGCACCGCTTGATGCAGCCACACACAAAGGTGGCCATCAGTATGAGGGCGACGTTGGGCACGTTTTTTCCCCCTTTATCTAGAGGCTTGTACATCGCGTCCCTGCGGACACGATCCATTTTCGACCTCCAGATAAAGCGGAAGATGGCTCGAGTGATCGCCATCGCACAGGAGTCTGGAATGGGCCAGACCTGCGCCACGTACAGCAACAGCGAGAGTGCCTCGCACCTGATGACCAGGTTCTTACCCGCAAAGGAGAGGGAGCGTCGCTCCCACATGCCCAGTTTCCTTTTCACCATAGCCACTCGCTCCTTCCAGTTTCTAACGCATGCCCTGGTCCCTCCGAACCATATCCCCAGCACCTTCAGGCCGTCAGCCCTGACAGTGAAGGGGACAAGGGATCGGTCAGCCCAGTTCCCAAAGAACATGGCCTCGCTCTTCCCACGATTTACCTTGGCTCCCGAGGCCAGTTCGAACTGGTCGCAGATGTGGATCAGTCTGCGCACCGACAGCGGATCCGAACAGAAGACGGCGACGTCGTCCATGTACAGGGAGGCTTTTACCTGAGTGCCTCCACTGCCTGGGATCGTCACTCCTCTTATGCCCGGATCCTTCCTGATGGACTCGGCAAAGGATTCTATGCAACACACGAAAAGAACAGGCGAGAGAGGACAGCCCTGCCTGACTCCAGATTTAATCGGAAAGCTATCTGTTTCCCACCCATTGATTGAGACTGCGCTACTGATGTTAGTGTAGAGCAGTTGGATCCAATTTCGAATTCCCTCCCCAAACCCAATTTTGGAGAGCACATCCCCCATGTAGGTGTGCGATATTCTGTCAAAGGCCTTCTCCTGATCCCAGCTGATGAGGCAGGTATCCACACCCCTGTCCTGTACATAGGCAATCGTATCCCTGAGCAGTGCCAGGCTGTCAGAGATCTTCCTGCCTGGCACAGAGCAGGTCTGGTCAGGGTGAATCACCAATTCCAGAGCGGATTTGACCCGATTGGCGATGACCTTGGACAGAATCTTATAGTCCACATTCAACAGTGAAATGGGTCGCCAATTTCTAATTTCCTCCCTTCCCCCCTTGTGCTTGTAGATGAGGGTGATGATGCCTTTCCTCATGGATTCTGACATGCTGCCGGCCAGGAGCATACTCTCGTACACTCCTAGCAGGTCTGGGCCGATCAAGTCCCACAGAGCCGAATACAACTCCGCCGGCAAGCCGTCGCTTCCGGGAGTTTTACTCTTCTCCATGGACTCAAGGGCCTTAGTCAGTTCATCAGGAGTTAGCGGTTTGTCCAGGCTCTCCCGCGTACTGTGGTCCAAGACCTCCGTGATAGAGGACAGGAAGGACTGGGAGGCCGTGCTGTCCGTGGGCTTCACGTCATACAATCCGGCATAAAAGGATTTGCTGATCCTCAAAATGTCCGACCGTGATGACTTTGCTGAGCCGTCTTCTTCCTTCAGGCTGCTGATCACAGAGCTCTCTCTGTGTACCTTTTGGAAGAAGAAACGTGAGCACGTCTCATCCTGCTCCACGGAGCGGACTCTGGAACGGAAGATGATCTTGGAGGCCTCCGAGGCAAAGTGCGAGGCTTGCTGGCCCTTCACCTCTTGGAGCTCCTCCTTGACATCGACCCCCATCGACCGCAGCCGGAGCAGATTCTGCATGTTTTTCTGTCACGTCATTTTCGCCCGACCATTTGTTTTGTCGCCACCAAATTACTCGCGCCATTTTTAACCCCACATTTGCCCACTCAAAAATCTCTCTCAAACCCCCATGTAACTCCCAACCCACCATCACAACAGTCCCCCGACTCCCAGCAGCGCCCTCCACCCCCTACCTCTCTGGACTTTTGTGTAAATACAAACTCATATCAGTCAGCTATTAACTCATATGCATTCACCATTTAAAACATGTAGCAGCAACCCCTCACTACTTCAAACATGAACAAGCAGCCTGTCCCCATGTTCATTCTAATTACCCCCCTCCGAAACGAACAGCAGCCTCCCTCCCCCTTGATCAGCCCCCTCTGTCACTCCTACCTTCTGAAACTCCTGCCCCCTCTCCCCATGTGTAAAGTCTTTCCCTGCCCCTTCTGCAGCTCACTTCCCCTGCTGTGGGTCCATCAATTCACCTGTGATTATTCCTTGAAGACTTAAATAGCGCAAAGCGAAGAAATAAACAGAAAGAAAACTGGAGAAAGGCAGATGGAAATCTAAACCCTCAGTAAAATGACCACCGGCAATCCCGTTTAACCGTCAGAATGATCGCACAGCCCAAAATACACGCATTATCCCTGAATTATAACAAGATTTTAGGCAGCTTCACATTAGGACTTTTCATTTCCTCTTGTGGGGCTCCTGTTCCTCACGCACCAGAGGCTAACATGTAAGTTTTAGATTGCAAGGCCGGGCTACTTTAACCCCAGGATTATCTTTTTGAAACTCCAGGCCTGCAGTCCAACAGGAACTGGTTAACCGGAGCCACCGAAAACCAGGGTCCCGGAGAGGAAATGAAATCTCAGGGTAAGAAACCGACACAAACTCACGTGGGCCCATGGGGCGCAGCCTTGGAGAAGGTCTCAGTCCGTCCCCTCTGGAGGAAGCTCCTGAAGAGGAAGAGTCCTTGTCCCGATCTGGATCTTCAGATTGCAAGTTTCAAAATAAAAATTCCTTGAGGGGTGGGGGAGAAAATTAATTTCATTAAAACAGAAAGCAAAGATCATTTTCAAACAAAATAGCACAAGAGCCAATGATTCACTCTCAGTTGCAACTCAGCAACATTCAAATACAAACAAGTCAAAAAGTTATAAAGCAGATTGAGACAGAGGGAACACAGACACATTAAGCCAGAGTGGGGACTAGCTCCGCACTCTGGAGGCGGTCTTCGGATTGGGTTCCTAGCCAGGTATACCCTGAACGAGCAGTTTGCAGACTCCACCCCTGGCATGTTGGGAGGTCTTTCAATCTGCTCCCCAGGAGGCCTGTCCGTTGATATGTTCAGACAAGGCCATGTTCTTCGGGAACTGGGCTGACCGATCCTTTGTCCCCTTCACCGTCAGGGCTGATGGCCTGAAGGTGCTGGGGATAGGGTTCGGAGGGACCGGGACATGTGTTAGAAACTGGAAGGAGCGAGTGTCTATGGTGGAAAGAAAAGTGGGCATGTGGGAGCGATGCACCCTCTCCATTGCGGGTAAGAACCTGGTCATCAGGTGTGAGGCACTCTCGCTGTTGCTGTACGTGGCGCACGTCTGGCCCATTCCAGACTCCTGCGCGATGGCGATCACTCGAACCATCTTCCGCTTTATCTGGAGGTCGAAAGTGGATCGTGTCCGCAGGGACGCGATGTACAAGCCTCTAGATAAAGGGGGGAAAAACATGCCCAACATCGCCCTCACACTGATGGCCACCTTTGTGTGTGGCTGCATCAAGCGGTGCGTAGACCCTCAGTACGCAAACATCAAGTGTCACTACGTGCTGAGGTTCTACCTGTCCCCGGTGTTGCGAAGGATGGGTCTGGCCACGCTGCCGCGGAACGCTCCAAGTAGTTGGACCGTGCCGTACCACCTGTCCCTGGTGGAAAAATTTATGCAGAGAAACACCTCTGACCACAAGTCCACCAGGCAGTGGTCGGCACGTAACGTCTTAGAGGCCCTGCGGGAAAAGGAGAGGGTGGATCCTGTGGGATGGTTCCCCGAGCAGACTGTCAAAGTCATTTAGCAGAATGCCTCATCGCCAGAACTTTCCAACAAGCACCAAGACGTAGCTTGGCTGGTGGTGAGAAAGGCCCTCCCCGTCAGATCCTTCCTACACGCCAGGAAGCTCACCTCCTCTGCACGTTGCCCTCGAGGTGGCTGTGGTGGGGAAGAGACCGTTGTTCACCTCCTTGTGGATTGTGCCTTTGCAAAGAAAGTCTGGAGAGAGATGCAGTGGTTGCTGTCGAGGTTCATCCCGAGCAGCTCTGTGAGACAGGACTCTGTGCTCTACGGGCTGTTCCCAGGGACACACACCGAGACAAACATCAACTGCAGCTGGAGGATCATCAACTCAGTGAAAGAGGCGCTTTGGTCTGCCCGAAACTTGTTGGTCTTCCAGCACAAAGAGTTGTCCCCGACCGATTGTTGCGGACTGGCACAATCCAAAGTCCAGGACTACGTGCTGAGGGACGCACTAAAGCTTGGGGCAGCTGCCGCAAAGGCGCAATGGGGAAGGGTCGCTGTCTACGACCTTTCTACCACAGCGCACCGAGAGACTGGGAACTGTTTAGAGCCCCTCGGGCTGTACAGATCAAAATGAAAGGCTGTAAATGATTGTAATATTGTTTGTACTGATGCACCTGGTGATACATTTTGTAAAAGTTTAACCTGGATTGTACCCTTGTAATGTTGTGTTTGAAATGGTTTTGAATGTGATTGAAGATAATTTATGAATAAAGTATATTTTTACAAAAAAAAAAAATCTGTTCTTATCAGTTTAATATCTGATACGTCCCTTATCTGGGGACCATATATTAAATTGATTTTTGGAGCAGGGAGATGGAATAGGGGCTTGCTCCGTCCACTCCACGCATCGACCCGGTATTGCAGTATCTCTGGGAACGGTGCACCCTCCCCTTTCCAGGGGATTTTCAATGCTAAAAATAGTTTTCTTACAAACATCTGCTTTCTTTACTTCTCAACATGTACATGTTCCAAAATCCAACTTTCTTTCTTTCTCTCTCTCTCTCTCTCTCTCTCTCACTCACTCACCCGCAGCAGCTACACACAAAAAACACGCACTCTCACCCAACACTCGCCGGCAGGGCCGGCAGCAGATCCCTGATGGAAACAGTTAAGGATGCCAAGCTGCACGACGTCTTCAGCAACCCTGCAGACGGAGCGCAGCGTAGATACACCTGTTCGCGGCCAGACGGGTCCATTCGTTCCAGGATAGACTTCCTGTTTGTGTCCCGTGCATTCACAGTCAGATCCACCGACGTCAAGCCGGTGTTCTTCTCTGACCACTGCCTCCTACTGGCGGACTGCCACTTGGAGGAAGACCTGAGGGTGGGCAGGGGGGCATGGAAGCTAAATGTGCAACTGCTGACCCCAGATAACATTGAGGAGCTCAAGAGGGATTACAAAGGTTGGAGAACCGTGAAACCCCTCTTTGAGTCCCTGACACACTGGTGGGAAGCGATCAAGGGAAGCATCAAGAGGTTTTTCATCCTCAAAGGCACCCAGAAAGCTAGAAAGGAACAGAGGGAAATGTCCCGACTCCAGAAAAAGATGCAGAATCTGCTGCGGCTGCAGTCGATGGGGGTCGATGTCAAGGAGGAGCTCCAAGAGGTGAAGGGCCAGCAAGCCTCGCACTTTGCCTCGGAGGCCTCCAAGATCATCTTCCGTTCCAGAGTCCGCTCCGTGGAGCAGGATGAGACGTGCTCACGTTTCTTCTTCCAAAAGGTACACAGAGAGCGCTCTGTGATCAGCAGCCTGAAGGAAGAAGACGGCTCAGTAAAGTCATCACGGTCCGACATTCTGAGGATCAGCAAATCCTTTTATGCCGGACTGTATGACGTGAAGCCCACGGACAGCACGGCCTCCCAGTCCTTCCTGTCCTCTATCACGGAGGTCTTAGACCACAGTACGCGGGAGAGCCTGGACAAACCGCTAACTCCTGAGGAACTGACTAAGGCCCTCGAGTCCTTCGAGAAGAGTAAAACCCCCGGAAGCGACGGCTTGCCGGCGGAGTTGTATTGGGCTCTGTGGGACTTGATCGGGCCAGACCTGCTAGGAGTGTACGAGAGTATGCTCCTGGCCGGTAGTATGTCAGAATCCATGAGGAAAGGCATCATCACCCTCATCTACAAGCACAAGGGGGAAAGGGAGGAAATTAGAAATTGGCGACCCATTTCACTGTTGAATGTGGACTATAAGATTCTGTCCAAGGTCATCGCCAACCGGGTCAAATCCGCTCTGGAATTGGTGATTCACCCTGACCAGACCTGCTCTGTGCCAGGCAGGAAGATCTCTGACAGCCTGGCGCTGCTCAGGGATACGATTGCCTATGTACAGGACAGGGGTGTGGATACCTGCCTCATCAGCTTGGATCAGGAGAAGGCCTTTGACAGAATATCGCACACCTACATGGGGGATGTGCTCTCCAAAATGGGCTTTGGGGAGGGAATTCGAAATTGGATCCAACTGCTCTACACTAACATCAGTAGCGCAGTCTCAATCAACGGGTGGGAAACAGATAGCTTTCCGATTAAATCTGGAGTCAGGCAGGGCTGTCCTCTCTCGCCTGTCCTTTTCGTGTGTTGCATAGAACCCTTTGCCGAGTCCATCAGGAAGGATCCGGGCATAAGAGGAGTGACGATCCCAGGCAGTGGAGGCACTCAGGTAAAAGCCTCCCTGTACATGGACGACGTCGCCGTCTTCTGCTCGGATCCGCTGTCGGTGCGCAGACTGATGCACATCTGCGACCAGTTCGAACTGGCCTCGGGAGCCAAGGTAAATCGTGGGAAGAGCGAGGCCATGTTCTTTGGGAACTGGGCTGACCGATCCTTTGTCCCCTTCACTGTCAGGGCTGACGGCCTGAAGGTGCTGGGGATATGGTTCGGAGGGACCGGGGCATGCGTTAGAAACTGGAAGGAGCGAGTGGCTATGGTGAAGAGGAAACCGGGCATGTGGGATCGACGCTCCCTCTCCATTGCGGGTAAGAACCTGGTCATCAGGTGTGAGGTACTCTCGCTGTTGCTGTACGTGGCGCAGGTCTGGCCCATTCCAGACTCCTGCGCGACGGCGATAACTCGAGCCATCTTCCGCTTTATCTGGAGGTCGAAAATGGATCGGGTCCGCAGGGACGCGATGTACAAGCCTCTAGATAAAGGGGGAAAAAACGTGCCCAACATCGCCCTCATACTGATGGCCACCTTTGTGTGCGGCTGCATCAAGCGGTGCGTAGACCCTCAGTACGCAAACACCAAGTGTCACTACGTGCTGAGGTTCTACCTGTCCCCGGTGTTGCGAAGGATGGGTCTGGCCACGCTGCCGCGGAACGCTCCAAGTAGTTGGACCGTGCCGTACCACCTGTCCCTGGTGGAAAAATTGATGCAGAAAAACACCTTTGACCACAAGTCCATCAGGCAGTGGTCAGCACGTAACGTCCTAGAGGCCCTGAGGGATAAGGAGAGGGTGGACCCTGTGGGATGGTTCCCCGAGCAGACTGTCAAAGTCATTTGGCAGAATGCCTCATCGCCAGAACTTTCCAACAAGCACCAAGACGTAGCTTGGCTGGTGGTGAGAAAGGCCCTCCCCGTCAGATCCTTCCTACACGCCAGGAAGCTCACCCCCTCTGCACGTTGCCCTCGAGGTGGCTGTGGTGGGGAAGAGACCGTTGTCCACCTCCTTGTGGATTGTGCCTTTGCAAAGAAAGTCTGGAGAGAGATGCAGTGGTTGCTGTCGAGGTTCATCCCGAGCAGTTCTGTGACACAGGACTCTGTGCTCTACGGGCTGTTCCCAGGGACACACACCGAGACAAACATCGACTGCAGCTGGAGGATCATCAACTCGGTGAAAGAGGCGCTTTGGTCTGCCCGAAACTTGTTGGTCTTCCAGCACAAAGAGTTGTCCCCGACCGATTGTTGCGGACTGGCACAATCCAAAGTCCAGGACTACGTGCTGAGGGACGCACTAAAGCTTGGGGCAGCTGCCGCAAAGGCGCAATGGGGAAGGGTCGCTGTCTAAGACCTTTCTACCACAGCGCACCGAGAGACTGGGAACTGTTTAGAGCCCCTCGGGCTGTACAGATCAAAATGAAAGGCTGTAAATGACTGTAATATTGTTTGTACTGATGCACCTGGTGATACATTTTGTAAAAGTTTAACCTGGATTGTACCCTTGTAATGTTGTTTTTGAAATGGTTTGGAATGTGATTGAAGATATTTTATGAATAAAGTATATTTTTACAAAAAAAAACAACCTGTTCTTATCAGTTTAATATCTGATACGTCCCTTATCTGGGGACCATATATTAAATTGATTTTTGGAGCAGGGAGATGGAATAGGGGCTTGCTCCGTCCACTCCACGCATCGACCCGGTATTGCAGTATCTCTGGGAACGGTGCACCCTCCCCTTTCCAGGGGATTTTCAATGCTAAAAATAGTTTTCTTACAAACATCTGCTTTCTTTACTTCTCAACATGTACATGTTCCAAAATCCAACTTTCTTTCTTTCTCTCTCTCTCTCTCTCTCTCTCTCACTCACCCGCAGCAGCTACACACAAAAAACACGCACTCTCACCCAACACTCGCCGGCAGGGCCGGCAGCAGATTGGACGCTACGTCCAGATCCCTGATGGAAACAGTTAAGGATGCCAAGCTGCACGACGTCTTCAGCAACCCTGCAGACGGAGCGCAGCGTAGATACACCTGGTCGCGGCCAGACGGGTCCATTCGTTCCAGGATAGACTTCCTGTTTGTGTCCCGTGCATTCACAGTCAGATCCACCGAGGTCAAGCCGGTGTTCTTCTCTGACCACTGCCTCCTACTGGCGGACTGCCACTTGGAGGAAGACCTGAGGGTGGGCAGGGGGGCATGGAAGCTAAATGTGCAACTGCTGACCCCAGAGAACATTGAGGAGCTCAAGAGGGATTACAAAGGTTGGAGAACCGTGAAACCCCTCTTTGAGTCCCTGACACACTGGTGGGAAGTGACCAAGGGAAGCATCAAGAGGTTTTTCATCCGCAAAGGCACCCAGAAAGCTAGAAAGGAACAGAGGGAAATGTCCCGACTCCAGAAAAAGATGCAGAACCTGCTCCGGCTGCAGTCGATGGGGGTCGATGTCAAGGAGGAGCTCCAAGAGGTGAAGGGCCAGCAAGCCTCGCACTTTGCCTCGGAGGCCTCCAAGATCATCTTCCATTCCAGAGTCCGCTCCGTGGAGCAGGATGAGACGTGCTCACGTTTCTTCTTCCAAAAGGTACACAGAGAGCGCTCTGTGATCAGCAGCCTGAAGGAAGAAGACGGCTCAGTAAAGTCATCACGGTCCGACATTCTGAGGATCAGCAAATCCTTTTATGCCGGATTGTATGACGTGAAGCCCACGGACAGCACGGCCTCCCAGTCCTTCCTGTCCTCTATCACGGAGGTCTTAGACCACAGCACGCGGGAGAGCCTGGACAAACCGCTAACTCCTGACGAACTGACTAAGGCCCTCGAGTCCTTCGAGAAGAATAAAACCCCCGGAAGCGACGGCTTGCCGGCGGAGTTGTATTGGGCTCTGTGGGACTTGATCGGGCCAGACCTGCTAGGAGTGTACGAGAGAATGCTCCTGGCCGGTAGTATGTCAGAATCCATGAGGAAAGGCATCATCACCCTCATCTACAAGCACAAGGGGGAAAGGGAGGAAATTAGAAATTGGCGACCCATTTCACTGTTGAATGTGGACTATAAGATTCTGTCCAAGGTCATCGCCAATCGGGTCAAATCCGCTCTGGAATTGGTGTTTCACCCTGACCAGACCTGCTCTGTGCCAGGCAGGAAGATCTCTGACAGCCTGGCGCTGCTCAGGGATACGATTGCCTATGTACAGGACAGGGGTGTGGATACCTGCCTCATCAGCTTGGATCAGGAGAAGGCCTTTGACAGAATATCGCACACCTACATGGGGGATGTGCTCTCCAAAATGGGGTTTGGGGAGGGAATTCGAAATTGGATCCAACTGCTCTACACTAACATCAGTAGCGCAGTCTCAATCAATGGGTGGGAAACAGATAGCTTCCCGATCAAATCTGGAGTCAGGCAGGGCTGTCCTCTCTCGCCTGTCCTTTTCGTGTGTTGCATAGAACCCTTTGCCGAGTCCATCAGGAAGGATCCGGGCATAAGAGGAGTGACGATCCCAGGCAGTGGAGGCACTCAGGTAAAAGCCTCCCTGTACATGGACGACGTCGCCGTCTTCTGCTCGGATCCGCTGTCGGTGCGCAGACTGATGCACATCTGCGACCAGTTCGAACTGGCCTCGGGAGCCAAGGTAAATCGTGGGAAGAGCGAGGCCATGTTCTTTGGGAACTGGGCTGACCGATCCTTTGTCCCCTTCACTGTCAGGGCTGACGGCCTGAAGGTGCTGGGGATATGGTTCGGAGGGACCGGGGCATGCGTTAGAAACTGGAAGGAGCGAGTGGCTATGGTGAAGAGGAAACTGGGCATGTGGGATCGACGCTCCCTCTCCATTGCGGGTAAGAACCTGGTCATCAGGTGTGAGGTACTCTCGCTGTTGCTGTACGTGGCGCAGGTCTGGCCCATTCCAGACTCCTGCGCGACGGCGATCACTCGAGCCATCTTCCGCTTTATCTGGAGGTCGAAAATGGATCGTGTCCGCAGGGACGCGATGTACAAGCCTCTAGATAAAGGGGGAAAAAACGTGCCCAACATCGCCCTCATCCTGATGGCCACCTTTGTGTGCGGCTGCATCAAGCGGTGCGTAGACCCTCAGTACGCAAACACCAAGTGTCACTACGTGCTGAGGTTCTACCTGTCCCCGGTGTTGCGAAGGATGGGTCTGGCCACGCTGCCGCGGAACGCTCCAAGTAGTTGGACCGCGCCGTACCACCTGTCCCTGGTGGAAAAATTGATGCAGAAAAACACCTTTGACCACAAGTCCATCAGGCAGTGGTCAGCACGTAACGTCCTAGAGGCCCTGAGGGATAAGGAGAGGGTGGACCCTGTGGGATGGTTCCCCGAGCAGACTGTCAAAGTCATTTAGCAGAATGCCTCATCGCCAGAACTTTCCAACAAGCACCAAGACGTAGCTTGGCTGGTGGTGAGAAAGGCCCTCCCCGTCAGATCCTTCCTACACGCCAGGAAGCTCACCTCCTCTGCACGTTGCCCTCGAGGTGGCTGTGGTGGGGAAGAGACCGTTGTTCACCTCCTTGTGGATTGTGCCTTTGCAAAGAAAGTCTGGAGAGAGATGCAGTGGTTGCTGTCGAGGTTCATCCCGAGCAGCTCTGTGAGACAGGACTGTGTGCTCTACGGGCTGTTCCCAGGGACACACACCGAGACAAACATCAACTGCAGCTGGAGGATCATCAACTCAGTGAAAGAGGCGCTTTGGTCTGCCCGAAACTTGTTGGTCTTCCAGCACAAAGAGTTGTCCCCGACCGATTGTTGCGGACTGGCACAATCCAAAGTCCAGGACTACGTGCTGAGGGACGCACTAAAGCTTGGGGCAGCTGCCGCAAAGGCGCAATGGGGAAGGGTCGCTGTCTACGACCTTTCTACCACAGCGCACCGAGAGACTGGGAACTGTTTAGAGCCCCTCGGGCTGTACAGATCAAAATGAAAGGCTGTAAATGATTGTAATATTGTTTGTACTGATGCACCTGGTGATACATTTTGTAAAAGTTTAACCTGGATTGTACCCTTGTAATGTTGTTTTTGAAATGGTTTGGAATGTGATTGAAGATATTTTATGAATAAAGTATATTTTTACAAAAAAAAAAAAAAAAAATCTGTTCTTATCAGTTTAATATCTGATACGTCCCTTATCTGGGGACCATATATTAAATTGATTTTTGGAGCAGGGAGATGGAATAGGGGCTTGCTCCGTCCACTCCACGCATCGACCCGGTATTGCAGTATCTCTGGGAACGGTGCACCCTCCCCTTTCCAGGGGATTTTCAATGCTAAAAATAGTTTTCTTACAAACATCTGCTTTCTTTACTTCTCAACATGTACATGTTCCAAAATCCAACTTTCTTTCTTTCTCTCTCTCTCTCTCTCTCTCTCTCTCTCACTCACTCACCCGCAGCAGCTACACACAAAAAACACGCACTCTCACCCAACACTCGCCGGCAGGGCCGGCAGCAGATTGGACGCTACGTCCAGATCCCTGATGGAAACAGTTAAGGATGCCAAGCTGCACGACGTCTTCAGCAACCCTGCAGACGGAGCGCAGCGTAGATACACCTGGTCGCGGCCAGACGGGTCCATTCGTTCCAGGATAGACTTCCTGTTTGTGTCCCGTGCATTCACAGTCAGATCCACCGAGGTCAAGCCGGTGTTCTTCTCTGACCACTGCCTCCTACTGGCGGACTGCCACTTGGAGAAGGACCTGAGGGTGGGCAGGGGGGCATGGAAGCTAAATGTGCAACTGCTGACCCCAGAGAACATTGAGGAGCTCAAGAGGGATTACAAAGGTTGGAGAACCGTGAAACCCCTCTTTGAGTCCCTGACACACTGGTGGGAAGCGATCAAGGGAAACATCAAGAGGTTTTTCATCCTCAAAGGCACCCAGAAAGCTAGAAAGGAACAGAGGGAAATGTCCCGACTCCAGAAAAAGATGCAGAATCTGCTGCGGCTGCAGTCGATGGGGGTCGATGTCAAGGAGGAGCTCCAAGAGGTGAAGGGCCAGCAAGCCTCGCACTTTGCCTCGGAGGCCTCCAAGATCATCTTCCGTTCCAGAGTCCGCTCCGTGGAGCAGGATGAGACGTGCTCACGTTTCTTCTTCCAAAAGGTACACAGAGAGCGCTCTGTGATCAGCAGCCTGAAGGAAGAAGACGGCTCAGTAAAGTCATCACGGTCCGACATTCTGAGGATCAGCAAATCCTTTTATGCCGGACTGTATGACGTGAAGCCCACGGACAGCACGGCCTCCCAGTCCTTCCTGTCCTCTATCACGGAGGTCTTAGACCACAGTACGCGAGAGAGCCTGGACAAACCGCTAACTCCTGACGAACTGACTAAGGCCCTCGAGTCCTTCGAGAAGAGTAAAACCCCCGGAAGCGACGGCTTGCCGGCGGAGTTGTATTGGGCTCTGCGGGACTTGATCGGGCCAGACCTGCTAGGAGTGTACGAGAGTATGCTCCTGGCCGGTAGTATGTCAGAATCCATGAGGAAAGGCATCATCACCCTCATCTACAAGCACAAGGGGGAAAGGGAGGAAATTAGAAATTGGCGACCCATTTCACTGTTGAATGCGGACTATAAGATTCTGTCCAAGGTCATCGCCAACCGGGTCAAATCCGCTCTGGAATTGGTGATTCACCCTGACCAGACCTGCTCTGTGCCAGGCAGGAAGATCTCTGACAGCCTGGCGCTGCTCAGGGATACGATTGCCTATGTACAGGACAGGGGTGTGGATACCTGCCTCATCAGCTTGGATCAGGAGAAGGCCTTTGACAGAATATCGCACACCTACATGGGGGATGTGCTCTCCAAAATGGGCTTTGGGGAGGGAATTCGATATTGGATCCAACTGCTCTACATTAACATCAGTAGCGCAGTGTCAATCATTGGGTGGGAAACAGATAGCTTTCCGATTAAATCTGGAGTCAGGCAGGGCTGTCCTCTCTCGCCTGTCCTTTTCGTGTGTTGCATAGAACCCTTTGCCGAGTCCATCAGGAAGGATCCGGGCATAAGAGGAGTGACGATCCCAGGCAGTGGAGGCACTCAGGTAAATGCCTCCCTGTACATGGACGACGTCGCCGTCTTCTGCTCGGATCCGCTGTCGGTGCGCAGACTGATGCACATCTGCGACCAGTTCGAACTGGCCTCGGGAGCCCAGGTAAATCGTGGGAAGAGCGAGGCCATGTTCTTTGGGAACTGGGCTGACCGATCCTTTGTCCCCTTCACTGTCAGGGATGACGGCCTGAGGGTGCTGGGGATATGGTTCGGAGGGACCGGGGCATGCGTTAGAAACTGGAAGGAGCGAGTGGCTATGGTGAAGAGGAAACTGGGCATGTGGGATCGACGCTCCCTCTCCATTGCGGGTAAGAACCTGGTCATCAGGTGTGAGGTACTCTCGCTGTTGCTGTACGTGGCGCAGGTCTGGCCCATTCCAGACTCCTGCGCGACGGCGATCACTCGAGCCATCTTCCGCTTTATCTGGAGGTCGAAAATGGATCGTGTCCGCAGGGACGCGATGTACAAGCCTCTAGATAAAGGGGGAAAAAACGTGCCCAACATCGCCCTCATCCTGATGGCCACCTTTGTGTGCGGCTGCATCAAGCGGTGCGTAGACCCTCAGTACGCAAACACCAAGTGTCACTACGTGCTGAGGTTCTACCTGTCCCCGGTGTTGCGAAGGATGGGTCTGGCCACGCTGCCGCGGAACGCTCCAAGTAGTTGGACCGCGCCGTACCACCTGTCCCTGGTGGAAAAATTGATGCAGAAAAACACCTTTGACCACAAGTCCATCAGGCAGTGGTCAGCACGTAACGTCCTAGAGGCCCTGAGGGATAAGGAGAGGGTGGACCCTGTGGGATGGTTCCCCGAGCAGACTGTCAAAGTCATTTGGCAGAATGCCTCATCGCCAGAACTTTCCAACAAGCACCAAGACGTAGCTTGGCTGGTGGTGAGAAAGGCCCTCCCCGTCAGATCCTTCCTACACGCCAGGAAGCTCACCCCCTCTGCACGTTGCCCTCGAGGTGGCTGTGGTGGGGAAGAGACCGTTGTCCACCTCCTTGTGGATTGTGCCTTTGCAAAGAAAGTCTGGAGAGAGATGCAGTGGTTGCTGTCGAGGTTCATCCCGAGCAGTTCTGTGACACAGGACTCTGTGCTCTACGGGCTGTTCCCAGGGACACACACCGAGACAAACATCAACTGCAGCTGGAGGATCATCAACTCGGTGAACGAGGCGCTTTGGTCTGCCCGAAACTTGTTGGTCTTCCAGCACAAAGAGTTGTCCCCGACCGATTGTTGCGGACTGGCACAATCCAAAGTCCAGGACTACGTGCTGAGGGACGCACTAAAGCTTGGGGCAGCTGCCGCAAAGGCGCAATGGGGAAGGGTCGCTGTCTAAGACCTTTCTACCACAGCGCACCGAGAGACTGGGAACTGTTTAGAGCCCCTCGGGCTGTACAGATCAAAATGAAAGGCTGTAAATGATTGTAATATTGTTTGTACTGATGCACCTGGTGATACATTTTGTAAAAGTTTAACCTGGATTGTACCCTTGTAATGTTGTTTTTGAAATGGTTTGGAATGTGATTGAAGATATTTTATGAATAAAGTATATTTTTACAAAAAAAAAAAAAAAAATCTGTTCTTATCAGTTTAATATCTGATACGTCCCTTATCTGGGGACCATATATTAAATTGATTTTTGGAGCAGGGAGATGGAATAGGGGCTTGCTCCGTCCACTCCACGCATCGACCCGGTATTGCAGTATCTCTGGGAACGGTGCACCCTCCCCTTTCCAGGGGATTTTCAATGCTAAAAATAGTTTTCTTACAAACATCTGCTTTCTTTACTTCTCAACATGTACATGTTCCAAAATCCAACTTTCTTTCTTTCTCTCTCTCTCTCTCTCTCTCTCTCTCACTCACTCACCCGCAGCAGCTACACACAAAAAACACGCACTCTCACCCAACACTCGCCGGCAGGGCCGGCAGCAGATTGGACGCTACGTCCAGATCCCTGATGGAAACAGTTAAGGATGCCAAGCTGCACGACGTCTTCAGCAACCCTGCAGACGGAGCGCAGCGTAGATACACCTGGTCGCGGCCAGACGGGTCCATTCGTTCCAGGATAGACTTCCTGTTTGTGTCCCGTACATTCACAGTCAGATCCACCGAGGTCAAGCCGGTGTTCTTCTCTGACCACTGCCTCCTACTGGCGGACTGCCACTTGGAGGAAGACCTGAGGGTGGGCAGGGGGGCATGGAAGCTAAATGTGCAACTGCTGACCCCAGAGAACATTGAGGAGCTCAAGAGGGATTACAAAGGTTGGAGAACCGTGAAACCCCTCTTTGAGTCCCTGACACACTGGTGGGAAGCGATCAAGGGAAGCATCAAGAGGTTTTTCATCCTCAAAGGCACCCAGAAAGCTAGAAAGGAACAGAGGGAAATGTCCCGACTCCAGAAAAAGATGCAGAATCTGCTGCGGCTGCAGTCGATGGGGGTCGATGTCAAGGAGGAGCTCCAAGAGGTGAAGGGCCAGCAAGCCTCGCACTTTGCCTCGGAGGCCTCCAAGATCATCTTCCGTTCCAGAGTCCGCTCCGTGGAGCAGGATGAGACGTGCTCACGTTTCTTCTTCCAAAAGGTACACAGAGAGCGCTCTGTGATCAGCAGCCTGAAGGAAGAAGACGGCTCAGTAAAGTCATCACGGTCCGACATTCTGAGGATCAGCAAATCCTTTTATGCCGGACTGTATGACGTGAAGCCCACGGACAGCACGGCCTCCCAGTCCTTCCTGTCCTCTATCACGGAGGTCTTAGACCACAGTACGCGAGAGAGCCTGGACAAACCGCTAACTCCTGACGAACTGACTAAGGCCCTCGAGTCCTTCGAGAAGAGTAAAACCCCCGGAAGCGACGGCTTGCCGGCGGAGTTGTATTGGGCTCTGCGGGACTTGATCGGGCCAGACCTGCTAGGAGTGTACGAGAGTATGCTCCTGGCCGGTAGTATGTCAGAATCCATGAGGAAAGGCATCATCACCCTCATCTACAAGCACAAGGGGGAAAGGGAGGAAATTAGAAATTGGCGACCCATTTCACTGTTGAATGCGGACTATAAGATTCTGTCCAAGGTCATCGCCAACCGGGTCAAATCCGCTCTGGAATTGGTGATTCACCCTGACCAGACCTGCTCTGTGCCAGGCAGGAAGATCTCTGACAGCCTGGCGCTGCTCAGGGATACGATTGCCTATGTACAGGACAGGGGTGTGGATACCTGCCTCATCAGCTTGGATCAGGAGAAGGCCTTTGACAGAATATCGCACACCTACATGGGGGATGTGCTCTCCAAAATGGGCTTTGGGGAGGGAATTCGATATTGGATCCAACTGCTCTACATTAACATCAGTAGCGCAGTGTCAATCATTGGGTGGGAAACAGATAGCTTTCCGATTAAATCTGGAGTCAGGCAGGGCTGTCCTCTCTCGCCTGTCCTTTTCGTGTGTTGCATAGAACCCTTTGCCGAGTCCATCAGGAAGGATCCGGGCATAAGAGGAGTGACGATCCCAGGCAGTGGAGGCACTCAGGTAAATGCCTCCCTGTACATGGACGACGTCGCCGTTTTCTGCTCGGATCCGCTGTCGGTGCGCAGACTGATGCACATCTGCGACCAGTTCGAACTGGCCTCGGGAGCCCAGGTAAATCGTGGGAAGAGCGAGGCCATGTTCTTTGGGAACTGGGCTGACCGATCCTTTGTCCCCTTCACTGTCAGGGATGACGGCCTGAGGGTGCTGGGGATATGGTTCGGAGGGACCGGGGCATGCGTTAGAAACTGGAAGGAGCGAGTGGCTATGGTGAAGAGGAAACTGGGCATGTGGGATCGACGCTCCCTCTCCATTGCGGGTAAGAACCTGGTCATCAGGTGTGAGGTACTCTCGCTGTTGCTGTACGTGGCGCAGGTCTGGCCCATTCCAGACTCCTGCGCGACGGCGATCACTCGAGCCATCTTCCGCTTTATCTGGAGGTCGAAAATGGATCGTGTCCGCAGGGACGCGATGTACAAGCCTCTAGATAAAGGGGGAAAAAACGTGCCCAACATCGCCCTCATCCTGATGGCCACCTTTGTGTGCGGCTGCATCAAGCGGTGCGTAGACCCTCAGTACGCAAACACCAAGTGTCACTACGTGCTGAGGTTCTACCTGTCCCCGGTGTTGCGAAGGATGGGTCTGGCCACGCTGCCGCGGAACGCTCCAAGTAGTTGGACCGCGCCGTACCACCTGTCCCTGGTGGAAAAATTGATGCAGAAAAACACCTTTGACCACAAGTCCATCAGGCAGTGGTCAGCACGTAACGTCCTAGAGGCCCTGAGGGATAAGGAGAGGGTGGACCCTGTGGGATGGTTCCCCGAGCAGACTGTCAAAGTCATTTAGCAGAATGCCTCATCGCCAGAACTTTCCAACAAGCACCAAGACGTAGCTTGGCTGGTGGTGAGAAAGGCCCTCCCCGTCAGATCCTTCCTACACGCCAGGAAGTTCACCTCCTCTGCACGTTGCCCTCGAGGTGGCTGTGGTGGGGAAGAGACCGTTGTTCACCTCCTTGTGGATTGTGCCTTTGCAAAGAAAGTCTGGAGAGAGATGCAGTGGTTGCTGTCGAGGTTCATCCCGAGCAGCTCTGTGAGACAGGACTGTGTGCTCTACGGGCTGTTCCCAGGGACACACACCGAGACAAACATCAACTGCAGCTGGAGGATCATCAACTCAGTGAAAGAGGCGCTTTGGTCTGCCCGAAACTTGTTGGTCTTCCAGCACAAAGAGTTGTCCCCGACCGATTGTTGCGGACTGGCACAATCCAAAGTCCAGGACTACGTGCTGAGGGACGCACTAAAGCTTGGGGCAGCTGCCGCAAAGGCGCAATGGGGAAGGGTCGCTGTCTACGACCTTTCTACCACAGCGCACCGAGAGACTGGGAACTGTTTAGAGCCCCTCGGGCTGTACAGATCAAAATGAAAGGCTGTAAATGATTGTAATATTGTTTGTACTGATGCACCTGGTGATACATTTTGTAAAAGTTTAACCTGGATTGTACCCTTGTAATGTTGTTTTTGAAATGGTTTGGAATGTGATTGAAGATATTTTATGAATAAAGTATATTTTTACAAAAAAAAAAAAAAAAAATCTGTTCTTATCAGTTTAATATCTGATACGTCCCTTATCTGGGGACCATATATTAAATTGATTTTTGGAGCAGGGAGATGGAATAGGGGCTTGCTCCGTCCACTCCACGCATCGACCCGGTATTGCAGTATCTCTGGGAACGGTGCACCCTCCCCTTTCCAGGGGATTTTCAATGCTAAAAATAGTTTTCTTACAAACATCTGCTTTCTTTACTTCTCAACATGTACATGTTCCAAAATCCAACTTTCTTTCTTTCTCTCTCTCTCTCTCTCTCTCTCTCTCTCACTCACTCACCCGCAGCAGCTACACACAAAAAACACGCACTCTCACCCAACACTCGCCGGCAGGGCCGGCAGCAGATTGGACGCTACGTCCAGATCCCTGATGGAAACAGTTAAGGATGCCAAGCTGCACGACGTCTTCAGCAACCCTGCAGACGGAGCGCAGCGTAGATACACCTGGTCGCGGCCAGACGGGTCCATTCGTTCCAGGATAGACTTCCTGTTTGTGTCCCGTGCATTCACAGTCAGATCCACCGAGGTCAAGCCGGTGTTCTTCTCTGACCACTGCCTCCTACTGGCGGACTGCCACTTGGAGGAAGACCTGAGGGTGGGCAGGGGGGCATGGAAGCTAAATGTGCAACTGCTGACCCCAGAGAACATTGAGGAGCTCAAGAGGGATTACAAAGGTTGGAGAACCGTGAAACCCCTCTTTGAGTCCCTGACACACTGGTGGGAAGTGACCAAGGGAAGCATCAAGAGGTTTTTCATCCGCAAAGGCACCCAGAAAGCTAGAAAGGAACAGAGGGAAATGTCCCGACTCCAGAAAAAGATGCAGAACCTGCTCCGGCTGCAGTCGATGGGGGTCGATGTCAAGGAGGAGCTCCAAGAGGTGAAGGGCCAGCAAGCCTCGCACTTTGCCTCGGAGGCCTCCAAGATCATCTTCCATTCCAGAGTCCGCTCCGTGGAGCAGGATGAGACGTGCTCACGTTTCTTCTTCCAAAAGGTACACAGAGAGCGCTCTGTGATCAGCAGCCTGAAGGAAGAAGACGGCTCAGTAAAGTCATCACGGTCCGACATTCTGAGGATCAGCAAATCCTTTTATGCCGGATTGTATGACGTGAAGCCCACGGACAGCACGGCCTCCCAGTCCTTCCTGTCCTCTATCACGGAGGTCTTAGACCACAGCACGCGGGAGAGCCTGGACAAACCGCTAACTCCTGACGAACTGACTAAGGCCCTCGAGTCCTTCGAGAAGAATAAAACCCCCGGAAGCGACGGCTTGCCGGCGGAGTTGTATTGGGCTCTGTGGGACTTGATCGGGCCAGACCTGCTAGGAGTGTACGAGAGAATGCTCCTGGCCGGTAGTATGTCAGAATCCATGAGGAAAGGCATCATCACCCTCATCTACAAGCACAAGGGGGAAAGGGAGGAAATTAGAAATTGGCGACCCATTTCACTGTTGAATGTGGACTATAAGATTCTGTCCAAGGTCATCGCCAACCGGGTCAAATCCGCTCTGGAATTGGTGATTCACCCTGACCAGACCTGCTCTGTGCCAGGCAGGAAGATCTCTGACAGCATGGCGCTGCTCAGGGATACGATTGCCTATGTACAGGACAGGGGTGTGGATACCTGCCTCATCAGCTTGGATCAGGAGAAGGCCTTTGACAGAATATCGCACACCTACATGGGGGATGTGCTCTCCAAAATGGGCTTTGGGGAGGGAATTCGAAATTGGATCCAACTGCTCTACACTAACATCAGTAGCGCAGTCTCAATCAATGGGTGGGAAACAGATAGCTTTCCGATTAAATCTGGAGTCAGGCAGGGCTGTCCTCTCTCGCCTGTCCTTTTCGTGTGTTGCATAGAACCCTTTGCCGAGTCCATCAGGAACGACCCGGGCATAAGAGGAGTGACGATCCCAGGCAGTGGAGGCACTCAGGTAAAAGCCTCCCTGTACATGGACGACGTCGCCGTCTTCTGCTCGGATCCGCTGTCGGTGCGCAGACTGATGCACATCTGCGACCAGTTCGAACTGGCCTCGGGAGCCAAGGTAAATCGTGGGAAGAGCGAGGCCATGTTCTTTGGGAACTGGGCTGACCGATCCTTTGTCCCCTTCACTGTCAGGGCTGACGGCCTGAAGGTGCTGGGGATATGGTTCGGAGGGACCGGGGCATGCGTTAGAAACTGGAAGGAGCGAGTGGCTATGGTGAAGAGGAAACTGGGCATGTGGGATCGACGCTCCCTCTCCATTGCGGGTAAGAACCTGGTCATCAGGTGTGAGGTACTCTCGCTGTTGCTGTACGTGGCGCAGGTCTGGCCCATTCCAGACTCCTGCGCGACGGCGATAACTCGAGCCATCTTCCGCTTTATCTGGAGGTCGAAAATGGATCGGGTCCGCAGGGACGCGATGTACAAGCCTCTAGATAAAGGGGGAAAAAACGTGCCCAACATCGCCCTCATACTGATGGCCACCTTTGTGTGCGGCTGCATCAAGCGGTGCGTAGACCCTCAGTACGCAAACACCAAGTGTCACTACGTGCTGAGGTTCTACCTGTCCCCGGTGTTGCGAAGGATGGGTCTGGCCACGCTGCCGCGGAACGCTCCAAGTAGTTGGACCGTGCCGTACCACCTGTCCCTGGTGGAAAAATTGATTCAGAAAAACACCTTTGACCACAAGTCCATCAGGCAGTGGTCAGCACGTAACGTCCTAGAGGCCCTGAGGGATAAGGAGAGGGTGGACCCTGTGGGATGGTTCCCCGAGCAGACTGTCAAAGTCATTTGGCAGAATGCCTCATCGCCAGAACTTTCCAACAAGCACCAAGACGTAGCTTGGCTGGTGGTGAGAAAGGCCCTCCCCGTCAGATCCTTCCTACACGCCAGGAAGCTCACCCCCTCTGCACGTTGCCCTCGAGGTGGCTGTGGTGGGGAAGAGACCGTTGTTCACCTCCTTGTGGATTGTGCCTTTGCAAAGAAAGTCTGGAGAGAGATGCAGTGGTTGCTGTCGAGGTTCATCCCGAGCAGTTCTGTGACACAGGACTCTGTGCTCTACGGGCTGTTCCCAGGGACACACACCGAGACAAACATCGACTGCAGCTGGAGGATCATCAACTCGGTGAAAGAGGCGCTTTGGTCTGCCCGAAACTTGTTGGTCTTCCAGCACAAAGAGTTGTCCCCGACCGATTGTTGCGGACTGGCACAATCCAAAGTCCAGGACTACGTGCTGAGGGACGCACTAAAGCTTGGGGCAGCTGCCGCAAAGGCGCAATGGGGAAGGGTCGCTGTCTAAGACCTTTCTACCACAGCGCACCGAGAGACTGGGAACTGTTTAGAGCCCCTCGGGCTGTACAGATCAAAATGAAAGGCTGTAAATGATTGTAATATTGTTTGTACTGATGCACCTGGTGATACATTTTGTAAAAGTTTAACCTGGATTGTACCCTTGTAATGTTGTTTTTGAAATGGTTTTGAATGTGATTGAAGATATTTTATGAATAAAGTATATTTTTACAAAAAAAAAAAAAAAAAATCTGTACAGAATATCGCACACCTACATGGGGGATGTGCTCTCCAAAATGGGCTTTGGGGAGGGAAATCGAAATTGGATCCAACTGCTCTACACTAACATCAGTAGCGCAGTCTCAATCAATGGGTGGGAAACAGATAGCTTTCCGATTAAATCTGGAGTCAGGCAGGGCTGCCCTCTCTCGCCTGTCCTTTTCGTGTGCTGCATAGAACCCTTTGCCGAGTCCATCAGGAAGGATCCGGGCATAAGAGGAGTGACGATCCCAGGCAGTGGAGGCACTCAGGTAAAAGCCTCCCTGTACATGGACGACGTCGCCGTCTTCTGCTCGGATCCGCTGTCGGTGCGCAGACTGATGCACATCTGCGACCAGTTCGAACTGGCCTCGGGAGCCAAGGTAAATCGTGGGAAGAGCGAGGCCATGTTCTTTGGGAACTGGGCTGACCGATCCTTTGTCCCCTTCACTGTCAGGGCTGACGGCCTGAAGGTGCTGGGGATATGGTTCGGAGGGACCGGGGCATGCGTTAGAAACTGGAAGGATCGAGTGGCTATGGTGAAAAGGAAACTGGGCATGTGGGAGCGACGCTCCCTCTCCATTGCGGGTAAGAACCTGGTCATCAGGTGTGAGGTACTCTCGCTGTTGCTGTACGTGGCGCAGGTCTGGCCCATTCCAGACTCCTGCGCGATGGCGATCACTCGAGCCATCTTCCGCTTTATCTGGAGGTCGAAAATGGATCGTTTCCGCAGGGACGCGATGTACAAGCCTCTAGATAAAGGGGGAAAAAACGTGCCCAACATCGCCCTCATACTGATGGCCACCTTTGTGTGTGGCTGCATCAAGCGGTGCATAGACCCTCAGTACGCAAACACCAAGTGTCACTACGTGCTGAGGTTCTACCTGTCCCCGGTGTTGCGAAGGATGGGTCTGGCCACGCTGCCGCGGAACGCTCCAAGTAGTTGGACCGTGCCGTACCACCTGTCCCTGGTTGAAAAATTGATGCAGAAAAACACCTTTGACCACAAGTCCATCAGGCAGTGGTCAGCACGTAACGTCATAGAGGCCCTGAGGGAAAAGGAGAGGGTGGACTCGGTGGGATGGTTCCCCGAGCAGACTGTCAAAGTCATTTGGCAGAATGCCTCATCGCCAGAACTTTCCAACAAGCACCAAGACGTAGCTTGGCTGGTGGTGAGAAAGGCCCTCCCCGTCAGATCCTTCCTACACGCCAGGAGGCTCACCCCCTCTGCACGTTGCCCTCGAGGTGGCTGTGGTGGGGAAGAGACCGTTGTCCACCTCCTTGTGGATTGTGCCTTTGCAAAGAAAGTCTGGAGAGAGATGCAGTGGTTGCTGTCGAGGTTCATCCCGAGCAGTTCTGTGACACAGGACTCTGTGCTCTACGGGCTGTTCCCAGGGACACACACCGAGACAAACATCGACTGCAGCTGGAGGATCATCAACTCGGTGAAAGAGGCGCTTTGGTCTGCCCGAAACTTGTTGGTCTTCCAGCACAAAGAGTTGTCCCCGACCGATTGTTGCGGACTGGCACAATCCAAAGTCCAGGACTACGTGCTGAGGGACGCACTAAAGCTTGGGGCAGCTGCCGCAAAGGCGCAATGGGGAAGGGTCGCTGTCTAAGACCTTTCTACCACAGCGCACCGAGAGACTGGGAACTGTTTAGAGCCCCTCGGGCTGTACAGATCAAAATGAAAGGCTGTAAATGATTGTAATATTGTTTGTACTGATGCACCTGCTGATACATTTTGTAAAAGTTTAACCTGGATTGTACCCTTGTAATGTTGTTTTTGAAATGGTTTGGAATGTGATTGAAGATATTTTATGAATAAAGTATATTTTTACAAAAAAAAAAAAAAATCTGTTCTTATCAGTTTAATATCTGATACGTCCCTTATCTGGGGACCATATATTAAATTGATTTTTGGAGCAAGGAGATGGAATAGGGGCTTGCTCCGTCCACTCCACGCATCGACCCGGTATTGCAGTATCTCTGGGAACGGTGCACCCTCCCCTTTCCAGGGGATTTTCAATGCTAAAAATAGTTTTCTTACAAACATCTGCTTTCTTTACTTCTCAACATGTACATGTTCCAAAATCCAACTTTCTTTCTTTCTCTCTTTCTCTCTCTCTCACTCACTCACTCACCCGCAGCAGCTACACACAAAAAACACACACGCTCACCCAACACTCACAGACAGCACTCTCATCTCACAAACACTCTACCTCACTTATACAAAAACAGCTTTCACTTGCAAATACACCTCTCAAACACTCTCTCAGCTGCACCTTTCGCCTCACAACATTTTAAACCAGCTCTCTGCTGCCGCTGCCGCTGCTGCTGCTGACACAGCAACAAACAAAACTCACACCTCAAAGCTCACACACTTTACACAGCTACTCCGAAACCTCTACATCCACATTCACACAATCCTTACATTGCACAAGGAGCCCATTCCGCCCGTCGTGCCTGCACCAGCTCTCCCGGTGAACATTTCACCTCGTGCCTTTCTCCTGCCTTCTCCACGTAACCCGGCACATGCTTTCTTTTCAAATAATCATCTCATTCCCTCTTCAATTGAACCTGCCTCCGCCGCGCTATCAGGCGGTGCATTCCAGACCCTGACCGCTCGCTGCTCCTATCGCTTTTGCTTCTTTTGCCAGTTACTTTAAACCTGTGCCCTCTCCTTCTCGATCCTTGCCCCGGTGCAAACAGTTTTTCCCTATCTACTCTCTCCAGACCCCTCATGATTTTCAATACCTCTATCAAGTCTCCTCTCGGACTTCTTTTCCCCAAGGAATACAGTCCCAACTTCTCCAATCTTACTTCATAACTCAACTTCCTCGCCCCTGGAACCAAACTCGTAAACCTCTTCTGCACTCTCTCCAATGCCTCCACTACCTTCCTAAAATGCAAGTCAAAATGCAATCCCTCAGAGTCGGCATGGCTTTACGAAGAGTAAATCGTGTTTGACTAATTTGCTAGAGTTCTTTGAAGATGTGACAAGCAAAGTGGATAACGGGGATCCTGTAGATGTAGTATGTCTGGACTTCCAGAAGGCATTTGATAAGGTGCCGCACAAATGATTAATACACAAGATAAGATCACACGCAGCTAAGGGTAATATATTAGCTTGGATAGAGGATTGGCTAACCAACAGAAAGCAGAGAGTCAAGATAAATGGGTCTTTTGTGGATGCCAAGCTGTAACTAGTGGGGTGCCACAGGGTTCGGTCCTCGGGCCCCAACTATTTACTTGGATTCAGGAGTAGAAGGTACTATAGCTAAATTTGCAGATGACACCAAAATAGGTGGGAAAGTAAGTTGCAATGAAGAAATAAGAAATTTACAAATGGATATGGACAGGTTAGGTGAATGGGCCAAAATTTGGCAGATGGAGTTTAACTAAGTTAAATAAGTTTAATAAGTGTGCGGTTATCCATTTTGGTCAGAAGAATAAAAAGGCGACTTATTATTCAAATGGAGAGAAACTTCAGAAATGCTTCAGCACAGAGGGATCTGGGTGTCCTCGCGCACGAATCGCTGAAAGCTAGTATGCAGGTACAGCAGGTAACAAGGAAGGCAAATGGAATCGCTTCTCGGCCTTTTGGCTAAGATCAAGTGTTGCAGGGGCGACACCATGGTCCTGTGGGATGGAAGGGCGATAACCAATCGCAATCCAAATCCATACCGTGGGTTACCTATCACCGTCCGAGTCACGGTGAACCACAGCGAAGGAGGATCACCTATGGATCGGGGCTTCTTCACCAGGAGGATCCTGTTGAAGGCGTGCGGCTTCCAAGCTACGGAGATCTTCACCCTGCACGACTCCCGCAAAGGCGGTTATTTTGACGTGACGTTCAAGCGGGTGGCAGACTGCGTCCGGCTCCTGAGGGTGTTCGAGGAGAAGAGAGACCTGCCGGAGATGAAAATCCTGACGGCGGAGCCGCACTTTTCTCTGCCGTTGCAACGGGAACGTGTGGTGATGGTGCATGTGTACAACCCCTTCGTCCCTGTCGCCGACGTGGTCACCTTCCTCACCAGGTACTTCGATAAGGTGGGGAGCGGCACCGAGATTCGAGACGACTTGGGGATCTGGACAGGCAAACGCCTGTTTAAGGTCACGCTAAAGACCGATGGTAAGTGAGCCATTTTCCACCCTCCTTCCAGTTTCGCTATCGGGGGAAACCGTGGCTACCTGGTCTACGCTGGGCAACCCAAGCATTGTCGCTCATGCGGCAAGTCTGGTCATGTGGCGGCCAACTGCAGCGCCTCCCTCTGCAAGATCTGCAAACAGGAAGGGCACCAGACAAAAGACTGCAAACAGGCCAAGTGCTGCAACCTGTGTGGCGAGGCAGGTCACCTCTACAGGACCTGCCCCAAACGCTGCCGTACTTACGCACAGGCAGCCAAAGCCGACCAGGGGGAAGCAGAAGAAATGTTTCGTGTCACTCCAACCACCAAGGCCCCCAGGGAGCTCAACGGGACAAAGGAGGACACAGAGAGAGACAAGGTGGAGAAAGAGATTGAGGCAACAGAGAGCCAACCAACAGCACTACCCCCTGAACCTCCCAGTCCTCAGGACAGCGAATCAATGGAGGAGGAGGCAGCAGTGGAAAAGCAGCAGGGGGAGTGGCGGACGGTGAAGAACAAGAACAAGAAAAGTAAGAGGGAGCGAAGAAGAAGCAAAGGCGTTTCCCAGAGAAGCGGCAAGAGGCGTCTCCCATCCGACACGGACGACAAGGGCAGCAGCTCTTCGGATGATGAAGTGCCAGGGCGGCACCGACAGAAGAGGCGGCAAAGCTCCAGGGCGTTGGAGGACGAGACACCCGAGCTCCAGGAAATTGGAGACAACAAGGAGACCAGCGCACCCCAACTTTGCCTGCAACCTGAGGAGGCCAGTGCACCACAGCCCCTGGAATCTGGGAGCAGTGAGGCAATCATCGCACCCCAGCTCCAGGAAGCCGGGAACAGCAACACCCCAGAGGGGGTGAGTTTTGGAGAAGCTTCTCCAGCAAAGGTCATCTCAAAACCCGCTCTCTACGAGAACCTCCAGATGCCACTGGAGCAGAACACGGCCAAGGAGATCTACCTCAGCCCATCCAAAGTGAAGGAATTTGAGCTCACTACGGGTATGAAGGAGCAGACTAAAGGTCTGGGACTCTCAGAGACAGTGGGTTTGGTAGGAGAATAAATGCTTTAAAATGGGTTTAAAGATTGTATCCATAAATGTGCGTAGCATTAAATCTACTACGCGATGTGTTGCGACCTTGGACTACCTAGCCAAGGTCAAAGCTGACCTGTTGTTTCTGCAGGAGTGTGCGATACCGCACCTCAGCTCCTACAGGCAATGGTCACGATGGTGGTCCCACGGGCCATCGATCTGGTCGGGCGGAAACGACTCTCGTTCCTCCGGCCTGGGTATTCTGCTGCGGGGAGGCAACTTCACCGTCTCCGAGGTCAAGGAGGTGGTGGGCGGGCGCCTCCTCGTAGCAGACGTAATGTACAAGAACGCTCCACTCCGGTTAATTAACGTGTATGGCCCGGCACAAGGGGCTGAGCGGCTGGAGGTTTTTCAGCAGCTCCCACTGCTGCTGGCGACCTCCAGGCCGGTCATTCTGGGCGGGGACTTCAACTGCATCATCGATGCGGCTGGACGATCCGGCAGGGCCGGAAGCAGATTGGACGCTACGTCCAGATCCCTGATGGAAACAGTTAAGGATGCCAAGCTGCACGACGTCTTCAGCAACCCTGCAGACGGAGCGCAGCGTAGATACACCTGGTCGCGGCCAGACGGGTCCATTCGTTCCAGGATAGACTTCCTGTTTGTGTCCCGTGCATTCACAGTCAGATCCACCGAGGTCAAGCCGGTGTTCTTCTCTGACCACTGCCTCCTACTGGCGGACTGCCACTTGGAGACGGACCTGAGGGTGGGCAGGGGGGCATGGAAGCTAAATGTGCAACTGCTGACCCCAGAGAACATTGAGGAGCTCAAGAGGGATTACAAAGGTTTGAGAACCGTGAAACCCCTCTTTGAGTCCCTGACACACTGGTGGGAAGTGATCAAGGGAAGCATCAAGAGGTTTTTCATCCGCAAAGGCACCCAGAAAGCTAGAAAGGAACAGAGGGAAATGTCCCGACTCCAGAAAAAGATGCAGAATCTGCTGCGGCTGCAGTCGATGGGGGTCGATGTCAAGGAGGAGCTCCAAGAGGTGAAGGGCCAGCAAGCCTCGCACTTTGCCTCGGAGGCCTCCAAGATCATCTTCCGTTCCAGAGTCCGCTCCGTGGAGCAGGATGAGACGTGCTCACGTTTCTTCTTCCAAAAGGTACACAGAGAGCGCTCTGTGATCAGCAGCCTGAAGGAAGAAGACGGCTCAGTAAAGTCATCACGGTCCGACATTCTGAGGATCAGCAAATCCTTTTATGCCGGACTGTATGACGTGAAGCCCACGGACAGCACGGCCTCCCAGTCCTTCCTGTCCTCTATCACGGAGGTCTTAGACCACAGTACGCGGGAGAGCCTGGACAAACCGCTAACTCCTGACGAACTGACTAAGGCCCTCGAGTCCTTCGAGAAGAGTAAAACCCCCGGAAGCGACGGCTTGCCGGCGGAGTTGTATTCGGCTCTGTGGGACTTGATCGGCCCAGACCTGCTAGAAGTGTACGAGAGTATGCTCCTGGCCGGCAGCATGTCAGAATCCATGAGGAAAGGCATCATCACCCTCATCTACAAGCACAAGGGGGAAAGGGAGGAAATTAGAAATTGGCGACCCATTTCACTGTTGAATGTGGACTATAAGATTCTGTCCAAGGTCATCACCAACCGGGTCAAATCCGCTCTGGAATTGGTGATTCACCCTGACCAGACCTGCTCTGTGCCAGGCAGGAAGATCTCTGACAGCCTGGCGCTGCTCAGGGATACGATTGCCTATGTACAGGACAGGGGTGTGGATACCTGCCTCATCAGCTTGGATCAGGAGAAGGCCTTTGACAGAATATCGCACACCTACATGGGGGATGTGCTCTCCAAAATGGGGTTTGGGGAGGGAATTCGAAATTGGATCCAACTGCTCTACACTAACATCAGTAGCGCAGTCTCAATCAATGGGTGGGAAACAGATAGCTTTCCGATTAAATCTGGAGTCAGGCAGGGCTGTCCTCTCTCGCCTGTCCTTTTCGTGTGTTGCATAGAACCCTTTGCCGAGTCCATCAGGAAGGATCCGGGCATAAGAGGAGTGACGATCCCAGGCAGTGGAGGCACTCAGGTAAAAGCCTCCCTGTACATGGACGACGTCGCCGTCTTCTGCTCGGATCCGCTGTCGGTGCGCAGACTGATGCACATCTGCGACCAGTTCGAACTGGCCTCGGGAGCCAAGGTAAATCGTGGGAAGAGCGAGGCCATGTTCTTTGGGAACTGGGCTGACCGATCCTTTGTCCCCTTCACTGTCAGGGCTGACGGCCTGAAGGTGCTGGGGATATGGTTCGGAGGGACCGGGGCATGCGTTAGAAACTGGAAGGAGCGAGTGGCTATGGTGAAGAGGAAACTGGGCATGTGGGATCGACGCTCCCTCTCCATTGCGGGTAAGAACCTGGTCATCAGGTGTGAGGTACTCTCGCTGTTGCTGTACGTGGCGCAGGTCTGGCCCATTCCAGACTCCTGCGCGACGGCGATAACTCGAGCCATCTTCCGCTTTATCTGGAGGTCGAAAATGGATCGTGTCCGCAGGGACGCGATGTACAAGCCTCTAGATAAAGGGGGAAAAAACGTGCCCAACATCGCCCTCATACTGATGGCCACCTTTGTGTGCGGCTGCATCAAGCGGTGCGTAGACCCTCAGTACGCAAACACCAAGTGTCACTACGTGCTGAGGTTCTACCTGTCCCCGGTGTTGCGAAGGATGGGTCTGGCCACGCTGCCGCGGAACGCTCCAAGTAGTTGGACCGTGCCGTACCACCTGTCCCTGGTGGAAAAATTGATTCAGAAAAACACCTTTGACCACAAGTCCATCAGGCAGTGGTCAGCACGTAACGTCCTAGAGGCCCTGAGGGATAAGGAGAGGGTGGACCCTGTGGGATGGTTCCCCGAGCAGACTGTCAAAGTCATTTAGCAGAATGCCTCATCGCCAGAACTTTCCAACAAGCACCAAGACGTAGCTTGGCTGGTGGTGAGAAAGGCCCTCCCCGTCAGATCCTTCCTACACGCCAGGAAGCTCACCCCCTCTGCACGTTGCCCTCGAGGTGGCTGTGGTGGGGAAGAGACCGTTGTTCACCTCCTTGTGGATTGTGCCTTTGCAAAGAAAGTCTGGAGAGAGATGCAGTGGTTGCTGTCGAGGTTCATCCCGAGCAGTTCTGTGACACAGGACTCTGTGCTCTACGGGCTGTTCCCAGGGACACACACCGAGACAAACATCGACTGCAGCTGGAGGATCATCAACTCGGTGAACGAGGCGCTTTGGTCTGCCCGAAACTTGTTGGTCTTCCAGCACAAAGAGTTGTCCCCGACCGATTGTTGCGGACTGGCACAATCCAAAGTCCAGGACTACGTGCTGAGGGACGCACTAAAGCTTGGGGCAGCTGCCGCAAAGGCGCAATGGGGAAGGGTCGCTGTCTAAGACCTTTCTACCACAGCGCACCGAGAGATTGGGAACTGTTTAGAGCCCCTCGGGCTGTACAGATCAAAATGAAAGGCTGTAAATGACTGTAATATTGTTTGTACTGATGCACCTGGTGATACATTTTGTAAAAGTGTAACCTGGATTGTACCCTTGTAATGTTGTTTTTGAAATGGTTTTGAATGTGATTGAAGATATTTTATGAATAAAGTATATTTTTACAAAAAAAAAAAAAAAAAAAAAATCTGTTCTTATCAGTTTAATATCTGATACGTCCCTTATCTGGGGACCATATATTAAATTGATTTTTGGAGCAGGGAGATGGAATAGGGGCTTGCTCCGTCCACTCCACGCATCGACCCGGTATTGCAGTATCTCTGGGAACGGTGCACCCTCCCCTTTCCAGGGGATTTTCAATGCTAAAAATAGTTTTCTTACAAACATCTGCTTTCTTTACTTCTCAACATGTACATGTTCCAAAATCCAACTTTCTTTCTTTCTCTCTCTCTCTCTGTCTCTCTCTCACTCACTCACTCACCCGCAGCAGCTACACACAAAAAACACGCACTCTCACCCAACACTCGCCGGCAGGGCCGGCAGCAGATTGGACGCTACGTCCAGATCCCTGATGGAAACAGTTAAGGATGCCAAGCTGCACGACGTCTTCAGCAACCCTGCAGACGGAGCGCAGCGTAGATACACCTGGTCGCGGCCAGACGGGTCCATTCGTTCCAGGATAGACTTCCTGTTTGTGTCCCGTGCATTCACAGTCAGATCCACCGAGGTCAAGCCGGTGTTCTTCTCTGACCACTGCCTCCTACTGGCGGACTGCCACTTGGAGGAAGACCTGAGGGTGGGCAGGGGGGCATGGAAGCTAAATGTGCAACTGCTGACCCCAGAGAACATTGAGGAGCTCAAGAGGGATTACAAAGGTTGGAGAACCGTGAAACCCCTCTTTGAGTCCCTGACACACTGGTGGGAAGTGATCAAGGGAAGCATCAAGAGGTTCTTCATCCTCAAAGGCACCCAGAAAGCTAGAAAGGAACAGAGGGAAATGTCCCGACTCCAGGAAAAGATGCAGAATCTGCTCCGGCTGCAGTCGATGGGGGTCGATGTCAAGGAGGAGCTCCAAGAGGTGAAGGGCCAGCAAGCCTCGCACTTTGCCTCGGAGGCCTCCAAGATCATCTTCCGTTCCAGAGTCCGCTCCGTGGAGCAGGATGAGACGTGCTCACGTTTCTTCTTCCAAAAGGTACACAGAGAGCGCTCTGTGATCAGCAGCCTGAAGGAAGAAGACGGCTCAGTAAAGTCATCACGGTCCGACATTCTGAGGATCAGCAAATCCTTTTATGCCGGACTGTATGACGTGAAGCCCACGGACAGCACGGCCTCCCAGTCCTTCCTGTCCTCTATCACGGAGGTCTTAGACCACAGTACGCGGGAGAGCCTGGACAAACCGCTAACTCCTGAGGAACTGACTAAGGCCCTCGAGTCCTTCGAGAAGAGTAAAACCCCCGGAAGCGACGGCTTGCCGGCGGAGTTGTATTCGGCTCTGTGGGACTTGATCGGCCCAGACCTGCTAGGAGTGTACGAGAGTATGCTCCTGACCGGTAGTATGTCAGAATCCATGAGGAAAGGCATCATCACCCTCATCTACAAGCACAAGGGGGAAAGGGAGGAAATTAGAAATTGGCGACCCATTTCACTGTTGAATGTGGACTATAAGATTCTGTCCAAGGTCATCGCCAACCGGGTCAAATCCGCTCTGGAATTGGTGATTCACCCTGACCAGACCTGCTCTGTGCCAGGCAGGAAGATCTCTGACAGCCTGGCGCTGCTCAGGGATACGATTGCCTATGTACAGGACAGGGGTGTGGATACCTGCCTCATCAGCTTGGATCAGGAGAAGGCCTTTGACAGAATATCGCACACCTACATGGGGGATGTGCTCTCCAAAATGGGGTTTGGGGAGGGAATTCGAAATTGGATCCAACTGCTCTACACTAACATCAGTAGCGCAGTCTCAATCAATGGGTGGGAAACGGATAGCTTTCCGATTAAATCTGGAGTCAGGCAGGGCTGTCCTCTCTCGCCTGTCCTTTTCGTGTGTTGCATAGAACCCTTTGCCGAGTCCATCAGGAAGGATCCGGGCATAAGAGGAGTGACGATCCCAGGCAGTGGAGGCACTCAGGTAAAAGCCTCCCTGTACATGGACGACGTCGCCGTCTTCTGCTCGGATCCGCTGTCGGTGCGCAGACTGATGCACATCTGCGACCAGTTCGAACTGGCCTCGGGAGCCAAGGTAAATCGTGGGAAGAGCGAGGCCATGTTCTTTGGGAACTGGGCTGACCGATCCTTTGTCCCCTTCACTGTCAGGGCTGACGGCCTGAAGGTGCTGGGGATATGGTTCGGAGGGACCGGGGCATGCGTTAGAAACTGGAAGGAGCGAGTGGCTATGGTGAAGAGGAAACTGGGCATGTGGGAGCGACGCTCCCTCTCCATTGCGGGTAAGAACCTGGTCATCAGGTGTGAGGTACTCTCGCTGTTGCTGTACGTGGCGCAGGTCTGGCCCATTCCAGACTCCTGCGCGACGGCGATCACTCGAGCCATCTTCCGCTTTATCTGGAGGTCGAAAATGGATCGTGTCCGCAGGGACGCGATCTACAAGCCTCTAGATAAAGGGGGAAAAAACGTGCCCAACATCGCCCTCATACTGATGGCCACCTTTGTGTGCGGCTGCATCAAGCGGTGCGTAGACCCTCAGTACGCAAACACCAAGCGTCACTACGTGCTGAGGTTCTACCTGTCCCCGGTGTTGCGAAGGATGGGTCTGGCCACGCTGCCGCGGAACGCTCCAAGTAGTTGGACCGTGCCGTACCACCTGTCCCTGGTGGAAAAATTGATGCAGAAAAACACCTTTGACCACAAGTCCATCAGGCAGTGGTCAGCACGTAACGTCCTAGAGGCCCTGAGGGATAAGGAGAGGGTGGACCCTGTGGGATGGTTCCCCGAGCAGACTGTCAAAGTCATTTGGCAGAATGCCTCATCGCCAGAACTTTCCAACAAGCACCAAGACGTAGCTTGGCTGGTGGTGAGAAAGGCCCTCCCCGTCAGATCCTTCCTACACGCCAGGAAGCTCACCCCCTCTGCACGTTGCCCTCGAGGTGGCTGTGGTGGGGAAGAGACCGTTGTCCACCTCCTTGTGGATTGTGCCTTTGCAAAGAAAGTCTGGAGAGAGATGCAGTGGTTGCTGTCGAGGTTCATCTCGAGCAGTTCTGTGACACAGGACTCTGTGCTCTACGGGCTGTTCCCAGGGACACACACCGAGACAAACATCGACTGCAGCTGGAGGATCATCAACTCGGTGAAAGAGGCGCTTTGGTCTGCCCGAAACTTGTTGGTCTTCCAGCACAAAGAGTTGTCCCCGACCGATTGTTGCGGACTGGCACAATCCAAAGTCCAGGACTACGTGCTGAGGGACGCACTAAAGCTTGGGGCAGCTGCCGCAAAGGCGCAATGGGGAAGGGTCGCTGTCTAAGACCTTTCTACCACAGCGCACCGAGAGACTGGGAACTGTTTAGAGCCCCTCGGGCTGTACAGATCAAAATGAAAGGCTGTAAATGATTGTAATATTGTTTGTACTAATGCACCTGGTGATACATTTTGTAAAAGTTTAACCCTGGATTGTACCCTTGTAAGGTTGTTTTTGAAATGGTGTGGAATGTGATTGAAGATATTTTATGAATAAAGTATATTTTTACAAAAAAAAAAAAAAAATCTGTTCTTATCAGTTTAATATCTGATACGTCCCTTATCTGGGGACCATATATTAAATTGATTTTTGGAGCAGGGAGATGGAATAGGGGCTTGGTCCGTCCACTCCACGCATCGACCCGGTATTGCAGTATCTCTGGGAACGGTGCACCCTCCCCTTTCCAGGGGATTTTCAATGCTAAAAATAGTTTTCTTACAAACATCTGCTTTCTTTACTTCTCAACATGTACATGTTCCAAAATCCAACTTTCTTTCTTTCTCTCTCTCTCTCTCTCTCTCTCTCACTCACTCACTCACCCGCAGCAGCTACACACAAAAAACACGCACTCTCACCCAACACTCGCCGGCAGGGCCGGCAGCAGATTGGACGCTACGTCCAGATCCCTGATGGAAACAGTTAAGGATGCCAAGCTGCACGACGTCTTCAGCAACCCTGCAGACGGAGCGCAGCGTAGATACACCTGGTCGCGGCCAGACGGGTCCATTCGTTCCAGGATAGACTTCCTGTTTGTGTCCCGTGCATTCACAGTCAGATCCACCGAGGTCAAGCCGGTGTTCTTCTCTGACCACTGCCTCCTACTGGCGGACTGCCACTTGGAGGAAGACCTGAGGGTGGGCAGGGGGGCATGGAAGCTAAATGTGCAACTGCTGACCCCAGAGAACATTGAGGAGCTCAAGAGGGATTACAAAGGTTGGAGAACCGTGAAACCCCTCTTTGAGTCCCTGACACACTGGTGGGAAGTGATCAAGGGAAGCATCAAGAGGTTCTTCATCCTCAAAGGCACCCAGAAAGCTAGAAAGGAACAGAGGGAAATGTCCCGACTCCAGGAAAAGATGCAGAATCTGCTCCGGCTGCAGTCGATGGGGGTCGATGTCAAGGAGGAGCTCCAAGAGGTGAAGGGCCAGCAAGCCTCGCACTTTGCCTCGGAGGCCTCCAAGATCATCTTCCGTTCCAGAGTCCGCTCCGTGGAGCAGGATGAGACGTGCTCACGTTTCTTCTTCCAAAAGGTACACAGAGAGCGCTCTGTGATCAGCAGCCTGAAGGAAGAAGACGGCTCAGTAAAGTCATCACGGTCCGACATTCTGAGGATCAGCAAATCCTTTTATGCCGGACTGTATGACGTGAAGCCCACGGACAGCACGGCCTCCCAGTCCTTCCTGTCCTCTATCACGGAGGTCTTAGACCACAGTACGCGGGAGAGCCTGGACAAACCGCTAACTCCTGACGAACTGACTAAGGCCCTCGAGTCCTTCGAGAAGAGTAAAACCCCCGGAAGCGACGGCTTGCCGGCGGAGTTGTATTCGGCTCTGTGGGACTTGATCGGCCCAGACCTGCTAGGAGTGTACGAGAGTATGCTCCTGACCGGTAGTATGTCAGAATCCATGAGGAAAGGCATCATCACCCTCATCTACAAGCACAAGGGGGAAAGGGAGGAAATTAGAAATTGGCGACCCATTTCACTGTTGAATGTGGACTATAAGATTCTGTCCAAGGTCATCGCCAACCGGGTCAAATCCGCTCTGGAATTGGTGATTCACCCTGACCAGACCTGCTCTGTGCCAGGCAGGAAGATCTCTGACAGCCTGGCGCTGCTCAGGGATACGATTGCCTATGTACAGGACAGGGGTGTGGATACCTGCCTCATCAGCTTGGATCAGGAGAAGGCCTTTGACAGAATATCGCACACCTACATGGGGGATGTGCTCTCCAAAATGGGGTTTGGGGAGGGAATTCGAAATTGGATCCAACTGCTCTACACTAACATCAGTAGCGCAGTCTCAATCAATGGGTGGGAAACGGATAGCTTTCCGATTAAATCTGGAGTCAGGCAGGGCTGTCCTCTCTCGCCTGTCCTTTTCGTGTGTTGCATAGAACCCTTTGCCGAGTCCATCAGGAAGGATCCGGGCATAAGAGGAGTGACGATCCCAGGCAGTGGAGGCACTCAGGTAAAAGCCTCCCTGTACATGGACGACGTCGCCGTCTTCTGCTCGGATCCGCTGTCGGTGCGCAGACTGATGCACATCTGCGACCAGTTCGAACTGGCCTCGGGAGCCAAGGTAAATCGTGGGAAGAGCGAGGCCATGTTCTTTGGGAACTGGGCTGACCGATCCTTTGTCCCCTTCACTGTCAGGGCTGACGGCCTGAAGGTGCTGGGGATATGGTTCGGAGGGACCGGGGCATGCGTTAGAAACTGGAAGGAGCGAGTGGCTATGGTGAAGAGGAAACTGGGCATGTGGGAGCGACGCTCCCTCTCCATTGCGGGTAAGAACCTGGTCATCAGGTGTGAGGTACTCTCGCTGTTGCTGTACGTGGCGCAGGTCTGGCCCATTCCAGACTCCTGCGCGACGGCGATCACTCGAGCCATCTTCCGCTTTATCTGGAGGTCGAAAATGGATCGTGTCCGCAGGGACGCGATCTACAAGCCTCTAGATAAAGGGGGAAAAAACGTGCCCAACATCGCCCTCATACTGATGGCCACCTTTGTGTGCGGCTGCATCAAGCGGTGCGTAGACCCTCAGTACGCAAACACCAAGCGTCACTACGTGCTGAGGTTCTACCTGTCCCCGGTGTTGCGAAGGATGGGTCTGGCCACGCTGCCGCGGAACGCTCCAAGTAGTTGGACCGTGCCGTACCACCTGTCCCTGGTGGAAAAATTGATGCAGAAAAACACCTTTGACCACAAGTCCATCAGGCAGTGGTCAGCACGTAACGTCCTAGAGGCCCTGAGGGATAAGGAGAGGGTGGACCCTGTGGGATGGTTCCCCGAGCAGACTGTCAAAGTCATTTGGCAGAATGCCTCATCGCCAGAACTTTCCAACAAGCACCAAGACGTAGCTTGGCTGGTGGTGAGAAAGGCCCTCCCCGTCAGATCCTTCCTACACGCCAGGAAGCTCACCCCCTCTGCACGTTGCCCTCGAGGTGGCTGTGGTGGGGAAGAGACCGTTGTCCACCTCCTTGTGGATTGTGCCTTTGCAAAGAAAGTCTGGAGAGAGATGCAGTGGTTGCTGTCGAGGTTCATCTCGAGCAGTTCTGTGACACAGGACTCTGTGCTCTACGGGCTGTTCCCAGGGACACACACCGAGACAAACATCGACTGCAGCTGGAGGATCATCAACTCGGTGAAAGAGGCGCTTTGGTCTGCCCGAAACTTGTTGGTCTTCCAGCACAAAGAGTTGTCCCCGACCGATTGTTGCGGACTGGCACAATCCAAAGTCCAGGACTACGTGCTGAGGGACGCACTAAAGCTTGGGGCAGCTGCCGCAAAGGCGCAATGGGGAAGGGTCGCTGTCTAAGACCTTTCTACCACAGCGCACCGAGAGACTGGGAACTGTTTAGAGCCCCTCGGGCTGTACAGATCAAAATGAAAGGCTGTAAATGATTGTAATATTGTTTGTACTAATGCACCTGGTGATACATTTTGTAAAAGTTTAACCCTGGATTGTACCCTTGTAAGGTTGTTTTTGAAATGGTGTGGAATGTGATTGAAGATATTTTATGAATAAAGTATATTTTTACAAAAAAAAAAAAAAAATCTGTTCTTATCAGTTTAATATCTGATACGTCCCTTATCTGGGGACCATATATTAAATTGATTTTTGGAGCAGGGAGATGGAATAGGGGCTTGCTCCGTCCACTCCACACATCGACCCGGTATTGCAGTATCTCTGGGAACGGTGCACCCTCCCCTTTCCAGGGGATTTTCAATGCTAAAAATAGTTTTCTTACAAACATCTGCTTTCTTTACTTCTCAACATGTACATGTTCCAAAATCCAACTTTCTTTCTTTCTCTCTCTCTCTCTCTCTCTCTCTCTCACTCACTCACTCACCCGCAGCAGCTACACACAAAAAACACGCACTCTCACCCAACACTCGCTGGCAGGGCCGGCAGCAGATTGGACGCTACGTCCAGATCCCTGATGGAAACAGTTAAGGATGCCAAGCTGCACGACGTCTTCAGCAACCCTGCAGACCGAGCGCAGCGTAGATACACCTGGTCGCGGCCAGACGGGTCCATTCGTTCCAGGATAGACTTCCTGTTTGTGTCCCGTGCATTCACAGTCAGATCCACCGAGGTCAAGCCGGTGTTCTTCTCTGACCACTGCCTCCTACTGGCGGACTGCCACTTGGAGAAGGACCTGAGGGTGGGCAGGGGGGCATGGAAGCTAAATGTGCAACTGCTGACCCCAGAGAACATTGAGGAGCTCAAGAGGGATTACAAAGGTTGGAGAACCGTGAAACCCCTCTTTGAGTCCCTGACACACTGGTGGGAAGCGATCAAGGTAAACATCAAGAGGTTTTTCATCCTCAAAGGCACCCAGAAAGCTAGAAAGGAACAGAGGGAAATGTCCCGACTCCAGGAAAAGATGCAGAATCTGCTCCGGCTGCAGTCGATGGGGGTCGATGTCAAGGAGGAGCTCCAAGAGGTGAAGGGCCAGCAAGCCTCGCACTTTGCCTCGGAGGCCTCCAAGATCATCTTCCGTTCCAGAGTCCGCTCCATGGAGCAGGATGAGACGTGCTCACGTTTCTTCTTCCAAAAGGTACACAGAGAGCGCTCTGTGATCAGCAGCCTGAAGGAAGAAGACGGCTCAGTAAAGTCATCACGGTCCGACATTCTGAGGATCAGCAAATCCTTTTATGCCGGATTGTATGACGTGAAGCCCACGGACAGCACGGCCTCCCAGTCCTTCCTGTCCTCTATCACGGAGGTCTTAGACCACAGTACGCGGGAGAGCCTGGACAAACCGCTAACTCCTGACGAACTGACTAAGGCCCTCGAGTCCTTGGAGAAGAGTAAAACCCCCGGAAGCGACGGCTTGCCGACGGAGTTGTATTCGGCTCTGTGGGACTTGATCGGGCCAGACCTGCTAGGAGTGTACGAGAGTATGCTCCTGGCCGGTAGTATGTCAGAATCCATGAGGAAAGGCATCATCACCCTCATCTACAAGCACAAAGGGGAAAGGGAGGAAATTAGAAATTGGCGACCCATTTCACTGTTGAATGTGGACTATAAGATTCTGTCCAAGGTCATCACCAACCGGGTCAAATCCGCTCTGGAATTGGTGATTCACCCTGACCAGACCTGCTCTGTGCCAGGCAGGAAGATCTCTGACAGCCTGGCGCTGCTCAGGGATACGATTGCCTATGTACAGGACAGGGGGGTGGATACCTGCCTCATCAGCTTGGATCAGGAGTAGGCCTTTGACAGAATATCCCACACCTACATGGTAGATGTGCGCTCCAAAATGGGGTTTGGGGAGGGAATTCGAAATTGGATCCAACTGCTCTACACTAACATCAGTAGCGCAGTCTCAATCAACGGGTGGGAAACAGATAGCTTTCCGATTAAATCTGGAGTCAGGCAGGGCTGTCCTCTCTCGCCTGTTCTTTTCGTGTGTTGCATAGAACCCTTTGCCGAGTCCATCAGGAAGGATCCGGGCATAAGAGGAGTGACGATCCCAGGCAGTGGAGGCATTCAGGTAAAAGCCTCCCTGTACATGGACGACGTCGCCGTCTTCTGGTCGGATCCGCTGTCGGTGCGCAGACTGATCCACATCTGCGACAAGATAGGATATAAAGCAGTGTAAAGTAAGTTAATAACAAATTGAGAAAGTAAATATGGAACACAAAATATTTTAAAACGAGGGCACAGGTTAAAAACATGATCCTAATTTCTGTTGAACTGAATGAGGCGAGTCATTACAGTGCGTGACCGATTTGTTTAAGTGTGCGGGCCCATTAAATTTTTTGCACAGCCGCGCAAATTTAAAGGGGCTTATGTGGCGGTGTGTCTGTGAGGAAACGTTGACTGTGACCTCTCCTCATATCTTGTATCCCACTGTGAAACCATCTTCAGCTCCCAAATTGCACTCAGACAATGTGCTATATTTGCATATTGTGCAGGAGTCGGGGGAGGGGTCATGGGGCTGCCCCTTGTCTCTGTACTTGAAAACTGTCTCTAATGGCAGCCAGGCAGCAACTGTTGTGCTTACTCAAAGCCAACCTGAAGAAAAGGCAAGACATGTTGGGTGCTGAGAGGGAGAAGCATTGCCACTTTAGGTTCTACTTGGATTTTACTGAGGTAAAAGGTGATTGAAAAAGTCAAGCATTTCTCCCCTAGCAGTTACCACTGAGGACAAATAATAGCGAGCGCTGATCTGTCACTGAGCACTGAGGCCGGCCAAGGGGAGGCATCTGAAAGCTGCAGAGAAAGCAAGAAGCCAGGATGGACGACTGAGAATACAGAAAAATACTGGCTGAGGTAGACAGCAAAAACTGTGACACAAGCTCAGGTAAGCGTGGTGTTTTGCAGTTCAAGTGCATCACTTTGTGACAGTATAGATATTTTTCACTTTCCTAGGATAAGGCTGTTCCCTTTCTAGAAGTTAGAAGCAGCCGTGCAGATGTATTTTCTGCGCTCCTTTGCTTGCCTGCTGAATAGGACTGATTGGAGGTGAAAAGGTGATTAAAAGAGAGCCGACATCATTGCAGGCTGGCAGATGGTGTGCTGTGCTGTGCACGCAGGTGGTTTTGTTGTTTGGCTTGTATGTGACTTCTGGTTGAAGCTGAAAGATTTCTAAAATTTTGAAGGAAATAATCTTTGAGAAGGGGAGAAACATTTTCAACATTTTAACAGGATCTAAGGCTGTTCACTGTGTCGTACCTGTACTTATCCTTGCTGCCACCTGTCTTCTCACTGCTGATCATCATCTTGTGTTATTATAATGATATAATGCATTGGACCTATTTACTGTGACTTCATAACATGACACATTTCCCTTCTGGTGATGTCATGCTGACATCCCGTAAAGGAAATAGACCAACAGTCAGCCCAAAAGAAGGCCCAATGCCAAGCAAAGGAAGCCCATAACGAGGATGCTAGACAGCTCGTACAAAAGAAAGCAGGGCATCAGGAAACAACTCAACAGCAGCTGACGTAGTACTCTCCAGGTTCAGTGCAGGAGAAGTACTGGAATCAGTAAAAACTAATGCCCCTACATGTACGAACATACAACTTAGGAGCAGGAGTAGGCCACTGGGCCCCAAGAGCCTGCTCCACTATTCAGAAGATCATGGCTGATCTGATTGCAACCTCAACCCCACATTCCTGCCTACCACCGATAACCTTCCACCCCGCCTTGTTAATCTATCCAGCTCTGTCTTGAAAATATTCAAAGACCCTGTTTCCACCACCTTTTGAGGAAGAGAGTTCCAAAGACTCACTACGCTCTGAGAGAAACGCTCCTGACTTTGCCTTCCCTGTAGATGTGGAAGGAGTTTAGCTGCATGCCAGGTCAGCCGGCAAGCTCCACAGACTGATCGGCGCAGGCTTGGAGGGCCGAAATACATGTTCCTGTGCTGTACGTTTTTTTTGTTCTTTGTTCTTTGACTGCCCAAACTGAAAGCAAAGACAAAAATACAGCAGGCCTCGATCGAAGAACTCCTCTGCGCTGTGAGCTAGTTGCTCACACGGAAACTCAGCTACAAAGACTCGTGGATTGTCTCTCATGCCTGTCACGTGTTCTCCCTTGTGACTGACCGTTTCTCGAAATTTCCCATTACCTGCCAGTTACACGACACATCTAGCGCAACCATTGCAGGAAGGAACATTGCAGACATTTCAAAATGGTCATAACAGACAGTCAGACAGTGCAATGGTATTTAAGTTGCCTACATAGATCATGTTTCACTCTGAGGTGCTTCAAGGCAAAAGTGATACATGTAGTATTCACTGGAAACATTCACCGTGTGTCTTACAGCCCGAGGAGCCTATGCAAATCCCAGCCCCTTGGTGCACTATGGCTGAAAGGTCGTAGACAGCCACCTTTCCCCATTGCGCCTCTGCCCCAAACTTTAGTGCGTCCCTCAGCACGTAGTCCTGGACCTTGGAATGTGCCAACTCTTTGCAATGGAAGACCAAGAAGTTTCAGGCAGCCAAAGAGCGTCTTTCACCGAGTTGATCCTCCGGCTGCAGTTGATGCTTGTCTCGGCGTGTGTCCCTGGGAACAGCCCGTAGAGCACAGTGTCCGGACCTGTGTCACGGAACTGCTCGGGATGAACCTCGACAAGAACCACGGCCACTCTCTTCAGACCTTTTCTGCAAAGGCAGATTCCACAAGGAGGTGGGCAACGGTCTCTTCCCCACCACAGCCACCTCGAGGGCAACGTGCAGAGGGGGTGAGGCTCCTGGCGTGTAGGAAGGACCTGACGGCAAGGTCCTTTCTCACCACCAGCCAAGCTACGTCTTTGTGCTTGTTGGAAGGTTCTGGTGATGAGGCATTCTGCCAAATGACCCTGACAGTCTGTTCGGCGAACCATCCGACGGGATCCACCATCTCCTTTTCCCGCAGGGCCTCTAGGGTGATACGTGCTAACCACTGCCTGATGGACTTGCGGTTCCTCTGCATAATTTTTCCACACGGGACAGGTGATATGGCACTTGGAGCTTTCCGTGGCAGCGTGACCAGACCCATCCTTCGCAACACCAGGGACAGGTAGAACCTCAGCACGTAGTGACGCTTGGTGTTTGGGTCTACACACAGCTTGATACAGCCATACACAAAGGTGGCCATCAGGATGAGGGTGATGTTGGGCATGTTTTCTCCCCCTTCATCCAGAGGTTTTTTACATCATGTCCCTGCAAACATGGTCCACTTTTGACCTCCAGACAAAGCGGAAGTTGGCTCGCGTGATCGCCACAGCGCAGGAGTGAGGAATGGGCCAGACCTGCGCCATGTACAACACTGAGAGTGCCTCACGCCTGATGAGCAGGTTCTTACCCGCAATGGAGAGGGAGCTTTGCTCCCACAAGCCCAGTTCTTTTCTCACCATGGCTACTCGCTCCTTCCAGTTTCTAACGCATTCCCTGGTCCCTCCGAACCATATCCCCAGCAGCTTCAGGCAGTCTGACCTGCTGGTGAAAGGGACAAAGCTTAGTTCAGTTCCCAAAGGGCACGGCCTCGCTCTTGCCACGGTTTACCCTTGGCACCCGAGGCCGGTTCGAAGTGGTCGCAGGTGTTGATCGGTCTGCGCACCGATGTGTGAAAAGTGGGGAGTTGACCGTACTACCGCATCACCACACTGCCCCAGGTCCAATAGCATGGCGGAATGTATATACTGTAAAGTGCTTACTTATGAAATGTCAGCAAAGTAAACAAGGCTTGTGACGGCCTGTCACAATGCTACACCTTAGAGCGACAGCGCTCAGTGCAACCACTCCTTCACCAGCAGAATTACAGTGCGAACAACCCTTCCCAGTCATCATTGGACAAAAGGTATGACTACAACACCCAACCGATGGAACATGAAATCCGGCAGAAATCAGCAGCATCTGTCCAGAACCATGATCAGATCAAGTACGAGCACCCATTGTGAAGAAACCGATGGCGAATCAGGGAAGTACCAGAACAAGAAACACCAAGTAACCCCATCGCAAGCAGAACGCGATCTAAGACACGATCCCAGCGCAAGACTCCTACAGACAACCAGAATTGTGAGAACGTACGGCAATCTCAAACCAACTTCACAGTATCAACGAACCACCATTCCGTCCCAGGGACTCATAAGGTGATCACTTTGTACAATTGTAGGTTCAAACACAGAAGAGCAATTTGTTGTAATGTAAATAGTTCTTATTATTTAAGGGTACAGCTTGGAGTTGTTGTGGTATACCTTTAAAGAGCGTATCTAAAATTGCTGTGCATCGCCAGGCAGGGTGTGACGTGTATATACTCATGTATAATTCTCGGGCCGATGATAGGAGCTGTCCTAGAGACCTAGATATTGTTGTATATATTTCATCTCTTCAAATCAAAGAATTGAGTTAGCGATCCTCTTTGTGTCGTCGGTGTGTTTGCGTAAGGTGGAAAACACAACATGGAGGACCCCCATTTAAAGTGAATGGCAAAAGAACTAAGGCGACATGAGGAGAAACCTTCTTGCGCAGCGAGTGGTTAGAATCTGCAATGCACTGCCTGAGAGTGTGCTGGGGGCACTTTCAAGAGTGGCTTTCAAAAGAGAATCGGATAATTATCTGAAGAGAAAATATTTGCAGGGCTATGGGGAAAAGGCAGGTGAGTGGCACTAGGGGAGTTGCTCTTGCAAAGAGCTAGCACAGACACGACAGGCCGAATGGCCTCCTTTTCTGCTCTAACCAATCTAGGACTCTATGTGTGCAGCTCTGCACACTTGCTTGCTGCATTGTCACTCACGCCCTGCAAGACACGCAACTGCTTTCAAAAGCTTCTTCCACAGCAGCCTCTGACACTGACGTCCATGTGGATAGGCACAACCCTCTCCCATCTGATTGGTGGAATACTGCCGATCTACATAACTCTGATGCAGTCTCACTGAAAGAGAGAGAACAAAGGCAACTTTTCCAATTAGAAATCCCGGGACAAATATGCCAACAGTGAAACCGTCAGTGCTTAGATATATATATACATAAGTCTTTGAACGCTGTCAGTCTGCTTTAAAGGAGGGAAGGCAGATGGCACTCGGGGAAGTCAAGGGCGGCGCCGGCATCGCTTCTCGGCCTTTTGGCTAAGATCAAGTGTAGTGTTGCAGGGGCGACACCATGGTCCTGCCATGGCAAGGTCGGGATGGAAGGGCGAAAACCAATCGCAATCCGAATTCATACCGTGGGTTACCTATCACCGTCCGAGTCACGGTGAACCACAGCGACGAAGGAGGATCACCTATGGATCGGGGCTTCTTCACCAGGAGGATCCTGTTGAAGGCGTGCGGCTTCCAAGCTACGGAGATCTTCACCCTGCACGACTCCCGCAAAGGTGGTTATTTCGACGTCACGTTCAAGCAAGTGGCAGACTGCGTCCGGCTCCTGAGGGTGTTCGAGGAGAAGAGAGACCTGCCGGAGATGAAGATCCTGACGGCGGAGCCGCACTTTTCTCTGCCGTTGCAACGGGAACGTGAGGTGATGGTGCATGTGTACAACCCCTTCGTCCCTGTCGCCGACGTGGTCACCTTCCTCACCAGGTACTTCGATAAGGTGGGGAGCGGCACCGAGATTCGAGACGACTTGGGGATCTGGACAGGCAAACGCCTGTTTAAGGTCACGCTAAAGACCGATGGTAAGGGAGCCATTTTCCACCCTCCTTCCAGTTTCGCTATCGGGGGAAACCGTGGCTACCTGGTCTACGCTGGGCAACCCAAGCATTGTCGCTCATGCGGCAAGGCTGGTCATGTGGCGGCCAACTGCAGCGCCTCCCTCTGCAAGATCTGCAAACAGGAAGGGCACCAGACAAAAGACTGCAAACAGGCCAAGTGCTGCAACCTGTGTGGCGAGGCAAGTCACCTCTACAGGACCTGCCCCAAACGCTGCCGTACTTACGCACAGGCAGCCAAAGCCGACCACGGGGAAGCAGAAGAAATGTTCCGTGTCACTCCAACCACCAAGGCCCCCAGGGAGCTCAACGGGACAAAGGAGGACACAGAGAGAGACAAGGTGGAGAAAGAGATTGAGGCAACAGAGAGCCAATCAACAGCACCACCCCCTGAACCTTCCAGTCCTCAGGACAGCGAATCAATGGAGGAGGAGGCAGCAGTGGAAAAGCAGCAGGGGGAGTGGCGGACGGTGAAGAACAAGAAAAGTAAGAGGGAGCGAAGAAGAAGCAAAGGCGTTTCCCAGAGAAGCGGCAAGAGGCGTCTCCCATCCGACACGGATGACAAGGGCAGCAGCTCTTCGGATGATGAAGTGCCAGAGCGGCACCGACAGAAGAGGCGGCAAAGCTCCAGGGCGTTGGAGGACGAGACACCCGAGCTCCAGAAAATTGGAGACAACAAGGAGCCCAGCGCACCCCAACTTGGCCTGCAACCTGAGGAGGCCAGTGCACCACAGCCCCTGGAATCTGGGAGCAGTGAGGCAATCATCGCACCCCAGCTCCAGGAAGCCGGGAACAGCAACCCCCCAGAGGGGGTGAGTTTTGGAGAAGCTTCTCCAGCAAAGGTCACCTCAAAACCCGCTCACTACGTGAACCTCCAGATGCCACTGGAGCAGAACACGGCCAAGGAGATCTACCTCAGCCCATCCAAAGTGAAGGAATTTGAGGTCACTACGGGTATGAAGGAGCAGACTAAAGGTCTGGGACTCTCAGAGACAGTGGGTTTGGTAGGAGAATAAATGCTTTAATATGGGTTTAAAGATTGTATCCATAAATGTGCGTAGCATTAAATCTACTACGCGATGTGTTGCGACCTTGGACTACCTAGCCAAGGTCAAAGCTGACCTGTTGTTTCTGCAGGAGTGTGCGATACCGCACCTCAGCTCCTACAGGCAATGGTCACGATGGTGGTCCCACGGGCCATCGATCTGGTCGGGCGGAAACGACTCTCGTTCCTCCGGCCTGGGTATTCTGCTGCGGGGAGGCAACTTCACCGTCTCCGAGGTCAAGGAGGTGGTGGGCGGGCGACTCCTGGTAGCAGACGTAATGTACAAGAACGCTCCACTCCGGTTAATTAACGTGTACGGCCCGGCACAAGGGGCTGAGCGGCTGGAGGTTTTTCAGCAGCTCCCACTGCTGCTGGCGACCTCCAGGCCGGTCATTCTGGGCGGGGACTTCAACTGCATCATCGATGCGGCTGGACGATCCGGCAGGGCCGGAAGCAGATTGGACGCTACGTCCAGATCCCTGATGGAAACAGTTAAGGATGCCAAGCTGCACGACGTCTTCAGCAACCCTGCAGACGGAGCGCAGCGTAGATACACCTGGTCGCGGCCAGACGGGTCCATTCGTTCCAGGATAGACTTCCTGTTTGTGTCCCGTGCATTCACAGTCAGATCCACCGACGTCAAGCCGGTGTTCTTCTCTGACCACTGCCTCCTACTGGCGGACTGCCACTTGGAGGAAGACCTGAGGGTGGGCAGGGGGGCATGGAAGCTAAATGTGCAACTGCTGACCCCAGAGAACATTGAGGAGCTCAAGAGGGATTACAAAGGTTGGAGAACCGTGAAACCCCTCTTTGAGTCCCTGACACACTGGTGGGAAGTGATCAAGGGAAGCATCAAGAGGTTTTTCATCCTCAAAGGCACCCAGAAAGCTAGAAAGGAACAGAGGGAAATGTCCCGACTCCAGGAAAAGATGCAGAATCTGCTCCGGCTGCAGTCGATGGGGGTCGATGTCAAGGAGGAGCTCCAAGAGGTGAAGGGCCAGCAAGCCTCGCACTTTGCCTCGGAGGCCTCCAAGATCATCTTCCGTTCCAGAGTCCGCTCCGTGGAGCAGGATGAGACGTGCTCACGTTTCTTCTTCCAAAAGGTACACAGAGAGCGCTCTGTGATCAGCAGCCTGAAGGAAGAAGACGGCTCAGTAAAGTCATCACGGTCCGACATTCTGAGGATCAGCAAATCCTTTTATGCCGGACTGTATGACGTGAAGCCCACGGACAGCACGGCCTCCCAGTCCTTCCTGTCCTCTATCACGGAGGTCCTAGACCACAGTACGCGGGAGAGCCTAGACAAACCGCTAACCCCTGACGAACTGACTAAGGCCCTCGAGTCCTTCGAGAAGAGTAAAACCCCCGGAAGCGACGGCCTGCCGGCGGAGTTGTATTCGGCTCTGTGGGACTTGATCGGCCCAGACCTGCTAGAAGTGTACGAGAGTATGCTCCTGGCCGGCAGCATGTCAGAATCCATGAGGAAAGGCATCATCACCCTCATCTACAAGCACAAGGGGGAAAGGGAGGAAATTAGAAATTGGCGACCCATTTCACTGTTGAATATGGACTATAAGATTCTGTCCAAGGTCATCGCCAACCGGGTCAAATCCGCTCTGGAATTGGTGATTCACCCTGACCAGACCTGCTCTGTGCCAGGCAGGAAGATCTCTGACAGCCTGGCGCTGCTCAGGGATACGATTGCCTATGTACAGGACAGGGGTGTGGATACCTGCCTCATCAGCTTGGATCAGGAGAAGGCCTTTGACAGAATATCGCACACCTACATGGGGGATGCGCTCTCCAAAATGGGGTTTGGGGAGGGAATTCGAAATTGGATCCAACTGCTCTACACTAACATCAGTAGCGCAGTCTCAATCAATGGGTGGGAAACAGATAGCTTTCCGATTAAATCTGGAGTCAGGCAGGGCTGCCCTCTCTCGCCTGTCCTTTTTGTGTGCTGCATAGAACCCTTTGCCGAGTCCATCAGGAAGGATCCGGGCATAAGAGGAGTGACGATCCCAGGCAGTGGAGGCACTCAGGTAAAAGCCTCCCTGTACATGGACGACGTCGCCGTTTTCTGCTCGGATCCGCTGTCGGTGCGCAGACTGATGCACATCTGCGACCAGTTCGAACTGGCCTCGGGAGCCAAGGTAAATCGTGGGAAGAGCGAGGCCATGTTCTTTGGGAACTGGGCTGACCGATCCTTTGTCCCCTTCACTGTCAGGGCTGACGGCCTGAAGGTGCTGGGGATATGGTTCGGAGGGACCGGGGCATGCGTTAGAAACTGGAAGGAGCGAGTGGCTATGGTGAAAAGGAAACTGGGCATGTGGGAGCGACGCTCCCTCTCCATTGCGGGTAAGAACCTGGTCATCAGGTGTGAGGTACTCTCGCTGTTGCTGTACGTGGCGCAGGTCTGGCCCATTCCACACTCCTGCGCGATGGCGATCACTCGAGCCATCTTCCGCTTTATCTGGAGGTCGAAAATGGATCGTGTCTGCAGGGACGCGATGTACAAGCCTCTAGATAAAGGGGGAAAAAACGTGCCCAACATCGCCCTCATACTGATGGCCACCTTTGTGTGTGGCTGCATCAAGCGGTGCGTAGACCCTCAGTACGCAAACACCAAGTGTCACTACGTGCAGAGGTTCTACCTGTCCCCGGTGTTGCGAAGGATGGGTCTGGCCACGCTGCCGCGGAACGCTCCAAGTAGTTGGACCGTGCCGTACCACCTGTCCCTGGTGGAAAAATTTATGCAGAAAAACACCTTTGACCACAAGTCCATCAGGCAGTGGTCAGCACGTAACGTCCTAGAGGCCCTGAGGGATAAGGAGAGGGTGGACCCTGTGGGATGGTTCCCCGAGCAGACTGTCAAAGTCATTTGGCAGAATGCCTCATCGCCAGAACTTTCCAACAAGCACCAAGACGTAGCTTGGCTGGTGGTGAGAAAGGCCCTCCCCGTCAGATCCTTCCTACACGCCAGGAGTCTCACCCCCTCTGCACGATGCCCTCGAGGTGGCTGTGGTGGGGAAGAGACCGTTGTTCACCTCCTTGTGGATTGTGCCTTTGCAAAGAAAGTCTGGAGAGAGATGCAGTGGTTGCTGTCGAGGTTCATCCCGAGCAGTTCTGTGACACAGGACTCTGTGCTCTACGGGCTGTTCCCAGGGACACACACCGAGACAAACATCAACTGCAGCTGGAGGATCATCAACTCGGTGAAAGACGCGCTTTGGTCTGCCCGAAACTTGTTGGTCTTCCAGCACAAAGAGTTGTCCCCGACCGATTGTTGCGGACTGGCACAATCCAAAGTCCAGGACTACGTGCTGAGGGACGCACTAAAGCTTGGGGCAGCTGCCGCAAAGGCGCAATGGGGAAGGGTCGCTGTCTAAGACCTTTCTACCACAGCGCACCGAGAGACTGGGAACTGTTTAGAGCCCCTCGGGCTGTACAGATCAAAATGAAAGGCTGTAAATGACTGTAATAGTGTTTGTACTGATGCACCTGGTGATACATTTTGTAAAAGTTTAACCTGGATTGTACCCTTGTAATGTTGTTTTTGAAATGGTTTTGAATGTGATTGAAGATTTTTATGAATAAAGTATATTTTTACAAAAAAAAAAAAAAAAAAAAAAATCTGTTCTTAGGAGGAGGCTCAGTCCATAGCACCCTCGCCTTTGAATCAGAAGGTTGTGGGTTCATGTCCCACTCCCGGAAACCAAGAACTGTGATTGTACTCAAAAGAGTTGCAATCCGTGACTGTTGATAACTCGATCTGTTCTTAGGAGGACACAGAGAGAGACAAGGTGGAGAAAGAGATTGAGGCAACAGAGAGCCAATCAACAGCACCACCCCCTGAACCTTCCAGTCCTCAGGACAGCGAATCAATGGAGGAGGAGGCAGCAGTGGAAAAGCAGCAGGGGGAGTGGCGGACGGTGAAGAACAAGAAAAGTAAGAGGGAGCGAAGAAGAAGCAAAGGCGTTTCCCAGAGAAGCGGCAAGAGGCGTCTCCCATCCGACACGGATGACAAGGGCAGCAGCTCTTCGGATGAGGAAGTGCCAGAGCGGCACCGACAGAAGAGGCGGCAAAGCTCCAGGGCGTTGGAGGACGAGACACCCGAGCTCCAGAAAATTGGAGACAACAAGGAGACCAACGCACCCCAACTTTGCCTGCAACCTGAGGAGGCCAGTGCACCACAGCCCCTGGAATCTGGGAGCAGTGAGGCAATCATCGCACCCCAGCTCCAGGAAGCCGGGAACAGCAACCCCCCAGAGGGGGTGAGTTTTGGAGAAGCTTCTCCAGCAAAGGTCATCTCAAAATCCGCTCACTACGTGAACCTCCAGATGCCACTGGAGCAGAACACGGCCAAGGAGATCTACCTCAGCCCATCCAAAGTGAAGGAATTTGAGCTCACTACGGGTATGAAGGAGCAGACTAAAGGTCTGGGACTCTCAGAGACAGTGGGTTTGGTAGGAGAATAAATGCTTTAATATGGGTTTAAAGATTGTATCCATAAATGTGCGTAGCATTAAATCTACTACGCGATGTGTTGCGACCTTGGACTACCTAGCCAAGGTCAAAGCTGACCTGTTGTTTCTGCAGGAGTGTGCGATACCGCACCTCAGCTCCTACAGGCAATGGTCACGATGGTGGTCCCACGGGCCATCGATCTGGTCGGGCGGAAACGACTCTCGTTCCTCCGGCCTGGGTATTCTGCTGCGGGGAGGCAACTTCACCGTCTCCGAGGTCAAGGAGGTGGTGGGCGGGCGACTCCTGGTAGCAGACGTAATGTACAAGAACGCTCCACTCCGGTTAATTAACGTGTACGGCCCGGCACAAGGGGCTGAGCGGCTGGAGGTTTTTCAGCAGCTCCCACTGCTGCTGGCGACCTCCAGGCCGGTCATTCTGGGCGGGGACTTCAACTGCATCATCGATGCGGCTGGACGATCCGGCAGGGCCGGAAGCAGATTGGACGCTACGTCCAGATCCCTGATGGAAACAGTTAAGGATGCCAAGCTGCACGACGTCTTCAGCAACCCTGCAGACGGAGCGCAGCGTAGATACACCTGGTCGCGGCCAGACGGGTCCATTCGTTCCAGGATAGACTTCCTGTTTGTGTCCCGTGCATTCACAGTCAGATCCACCGAGGTCAAGCCGGTGTTCTTCTCTGACCACTGCCTCCTACTGGCGGACTGCCACTTGGAGGAAGACCTGAGGGTGGGCAGGGGGGCATGGAAGCTAAATGTGCAACTGCTGACCCCAGAGAACATTGAGGAGCTCAAGAGGGATTACAAAGGTTGGAGAACCGTGAAACCCCTCTTTGAGTCCCTGACACACTGGTGGGAAGTGATCAAGGGAAGCATCAAGAGGTTTTTCATCCTCAAAGGCACCCAGAAAGCTAGAAAGGAACAGAGGGAAATGTCCCGACTCCAGGAAAAGATGCAGAATCTGCTCCGGCTGCGGTCGATGGGGGTCGATGTCAAGGAGGAGCTCCAAGAGGTGAAGGGCCAGCAAGCCTCGCACTTTGCCTCGGAGGCCTCCAAGATCATCTTCCGTTCCAGAGTCCGCTCCGTGGAGCAGGATGAGACGTGCTCACGTTTCTTCTTCCAAAAGGTACACAGAGAGCGCTCTGTGATCAGCAGCCTGAAGGAAGAAGACGGCTCAGTAAAGTCATCACGGTCCGACATTCTGAGGATCAGCAAATCCTTTTATGCCGGACTGTATGACGTGAAGCCCACGGACAGCACGGCCTCCCAGTCCTTCCTGTCCTCTATCACGGAGGTCCTAGACCACAGTACGCGGGAGAGCCTAGACAAACCGCTAACTCCTGACGAACTGACTAAGGCCCTCGAGTCCTTCGAGAAGAGTAAAACCCCCGGAAGCGACGGCCTGCCGGCGGAGTTGTATTCGGCTCTGTGGGACTTGATCGGCCCAGACCTGCTAGAAGTGTACGAGAGTATGCTCCTGGCCGGCAGCATGTCAGAATCCATGAGGAAAGGCATCATCACCCTCATCTACAAGCACAAGGGGGAAAGGGAGGAAATTAGAAATTGGCGACCCATTTCACTGTTGAATGTGGACTATAAGATTCTGTCCAAGGTCATCGCCAACCGGGTCAAATCCGCTCTGGAATTGGTGATTCACCCTGACCAGACCTGCTCTGTGCCAGGCAGGAAGATCTCTGACAGCCTGGCGCTGCTCAGGGATACGATTGCCTATGTACAGGACAGGGGTGTGGATACCTGCCTCATCAGCTTGGATCAGGAGAAGGCCTTTGACAGAATATCGCACACCTACATGGGGGATGTGCTCTCCAAAATGGGCTTTGGGGAGGGAATTCGAAATTGGATCCAACTGCTCTACACTAACATCAGTAGCGCAGTCTCAATCAATGGGTGGGAAACAGATAGCTTTCCGATTAAATCTGGAGTCAGGCAGGGCTGCCCTCTCTCGCCTGTCCTTTTCGTGTGCTGCATAGAACCCTTTGCCGAGTCCATCAGGAAGGATCCGGGCATAAGAGGAGTGACGATCCCAGGCAGTGGAGGCACTCAGGTAAAAGCCTCCCTGTACATGGACGACGTCGCCGTCTTCTGCTCGGATCCGCTGTCGGTGCGCAGACTGATGCACGTCTGCGACCAGTTCGAACTGGCCTCGGGAGCCAAGGTAAATCGTGGGAAGAGCGAGGCCATGTTCTTTGGGAAGTGGGCTGACCGATCCTTTGTCCCCTTCACTGTCAGGGCTGACGGCCTGAAGGTGCTGGGGATATGGTTCGGAGGGACCGGGGCATGCGTTAGAAACTGGAAGGAGCGAGTGGCTATGGTGAAAAGGAAACTGGGCATGTGGGAGCGACGCTCCCTCTCCATTGCGGGTAAGAACCTGGTCATCAGGTGTGAGGTACTCTCGCTGTTGCTGTACGTGGCGCAGGTCTGGCCCATTCCACACTCCTGCGCGATGGCGATCACTCGAGCCATCTTCCGCTTTATCTGGAGGTCGAAAATGGATCGGGTCTGCAGGGACGCGATGTACAAGCCTCTAGATAAAGGGGGAAAAAACGTGCCCAACATCGCCCTCATACTGATGGCCACCTTTGTGTGCGGCTGCATCAAGCGGTGCGTAGACCCTCAGTACGCAAACACCAAGTGTCACTACGTGCTGAGGTTCTACCTGTCCCCGGTGTTGCGAAGGATGGGTCTGGCCACGCTGCCGCGGAACGCTCCAAGTAGTTGGACCGTGCCGTACCACCTGTCCCTGGTGGAAAAATTGATGCAGAAAAACACCTTTGACCACAAGTCCATCAGGCAGTGGTCAGCACGTAACGTCCTAGAGGCCCTGAGGGATAAGGAGAGGGTGGACCCTGTGGGATGGTTCCCCGAGCAGACTGTCAAAGTCATTTGGCAGAATGCCTCATCGCCAGAACTTTCCAACAAGCACCAAGACGTAGCTTGGCTGGTGGTGAGAAAGGCCCTCCCCGTCAGATCCTTCCTACACGCCAGGAGTCTCACCCCCTCTGCACGATGCCCTCGAGGTGGCTGTGGTGGGGAAGAGACCGTTGTTCACCTCCTTGTGGATTGTGCCTTTGCAAAGAAAGTCTGGAGAGAGATGCAGTGGTTGCTGTCGAGGTTCATCCCGAGCAGTTCTGTGACACAGGACTCTGTGCTCTACGGGCTGTTCCCAGGGACACACACCGAGACAAACATCGACTGCAGCTGGAGGATCATCAACTCGGTGAAAGACGCGCTTTGGTCTGCCCGAAACTTGTTGGTCTTCCAGCACAAAGAGTTGTCCCCGACCGATTGTTGCGGACTGGCACAATCCAAAGTCCAGGACTACGTGCTGAGGGACGCACTAAAGCTTGGGGCAGCTGCCGCAAAGGCGCAATGGGGAAGGGTCGCTGTCTAAGACCTTTCTACCACAGCGCACCGAGAGACTGGGAACTGTTTAGAGCCCCTCGGGCTGTACAGATCAAAATGAAAGGCTGTAAATGATTGTAATATTGTTTGTACTGATGCACCTGGTGATACATTTTGTAAAAGTTTAACCTGGATTGTACCCTTGTAATGTTGTTTTTGAAATGGTTTTGAATGTGATTGAAGATTTTTTATGAATAAAGTATATTTTTACAAAAAAAAAAAAAAAAAAAAAAAAAAAAAAAATCTGTTCTTATCAGTTTAATATCTGATACGTCCCTTATCTGGGGACCATATATTAAATTGATTTTTGGAGCAGGGAGATGGAATAGGGGCTTGCTCCGTCCACTCCACGCATCGACCCGGTATTGCAGTATCTCTGGGAACGGTGCACCCTCCCCTTTCCAGGGGATTTTCAATGCTAAAAATAGTTTTCTTACAAACATCTGCTTTCTTTACTTCTCAACATGTACATGTTCCAAAATCCAACTTTCTTTGGAAAAACTCAGCAAGTCTGGCAGCATCGGCGGAGAAGAAACCAGTCAACGTTTCGAGCCCTCATGGCCCTTCAGCAGAACTGAAGCATAGTTTCAACAAGGGAGAAATATAAATTGGTTTAAGGTGGGTGGGGGGGAAGAGACACATTGAGGGTGTGGTGTGAGCAGATAATCAAAAGATGTCAGAGACAAAAGGGTCAAAGAGGTGTTGAAGGTGGTGGTCTTTGTCTGAGAAAAGTGCTAATTAAGAATGCAAGACAGGATATTCAAAGTACAGCTCTAGTGGGGGTGGGGTGGAAAGACTAAAGGTCTTTAGTCATTCTTAATTAGCACTTTTCTCAGACAAAGACCACCACCTTCAACACCTCTTTGACCCTTTTGTCTCTGACATCTTTTGATTATCTGCTCACACCACACCCTCAATGTGTCTCTTCCCCCCCCACCCACCTTAAACCAATTTATATTTCTCCCTTGTTGAAACTATGCTTCAGTTCTGCTGAAGGGCCATGAGGGCTCGAAACGTTGACTGGTTTCTTCTCCGCCGATGCTGCCAGACTTGCTGAGTTTTTCCAGGTAATTCTGTTTTTATTTTGTTTTGGATTTCCAGCATCCGCAGTAGCTTTTAGCTTTTTGTTTTTATCCAACTTTCTTTCTTTCTCTCTCTCTCTCTCTCTCTCTCACTCACTCACCCGCAGCAGCTACACACAAAAAACACGCACGCTCACCCAACACTCACAGACAGCACTCTCATCTCACAAACACTCTACCTCACTTATACAAAAACAGCTTTCACTTGCAAATACACCTCTCAAACACTCTCTCAGCTGCACCTTTCGCCTCACAACATTTTAAACCAGCTCTCTGCTGCCGCTGCCGCTGCTGCTGCTGACACAGCAACAATCAAAACTCACACCTCAAAGCTCACACACTTTACACAGCTACTCCGAAACCTCTACATCCACATTCACACAATCCTTACATTGCACAAGGAGCCCATTCCGCCCGTCGTGCCTGCACCAGCTCTCCCGGTGAACATTTCACCTCGTGCCTTTCTCCTGCCTTCTCCACGTAACCCGGCACATGCTTTCTTTTCAAATAATCATCTCATTCCCTCTTCAATTGAACCTGCCTCCGCCGCGCTATCAGGTGGTGCATTCCAGACCCTGACCGCTCGCTGCTCCTATCGCTTTTGCTTCTTTTGCCAGTTACTTTAAACCTGTGCCCTCTCCTTCTCGATCCTTGCCCCGGTGCAAACAGTTTCTCCCTATCTACTCTCTCCAGACCCCTCATGATTTTCAATACCTCTATCAAGTCTCCTCTCAGACTTCTTTTCCCCAAGGAATACAGTCCCAACTTCTCCAATCTTACTTCATAACTCAACTTCCTCGCCCCTGGAACCAAACTCGTAAACCTCTTCTGCACTCTCTCCAATGCCTCCACTACCTTCCTAAAATGCAAGTCAAAATGCAATCCCTCAGAGTCGGCATGGCTTTACGAAGAGTAAATCGTGTTTGACTAATTTGCTAGAGTTCTTTGAAGATGTGACAAGCAAAGTGGATAACGGGGATCCTGTAGATGTAGTATGTCTGGACTTCCAGAAGGCATTTGATAAGGTGCCGCACAAAAGATTAATACACAAGATAAGATCACACGCAGCTAAGGGTAATATATTAGCTTGGATAGAGGATTGGCTAACCAACAGAAAGCAGAGAGTCAAGATAAATGGGTCTTTTGTGGATGCCAAGCTGTAACTAGTGGGGTGCCACAGGGTTCGGTCCTCGGGCCCCAACTATTTACTTGGATTCAGGAGTAGAAGGTACTATAGCTAAATTTGCAGATGACACCAAAATAGGTGGGAAAGTAAGTTGCAATGAAGAAATAAGAAATTTACAAATGGATATGGACAGGTTAGGTGAATGGGCCAAAATTTGGCAGATGGAGTTTAACTAAGTTAAATAAGTTTAATAAGTGTGCGGTTATCCATTTTGGTCAGAAGAATAAAAAGGCGACTTATTATTCAAATGGAGAGAAACTTCAGAAATGCTTCAGCACAGAGGGATCTGGGTGTCCTCGCGCACGAATCGCTGAAAGCTAGTATGCAGGTACAGCAGGTAACAAGGAAGGCAAATGGAATCGCTTCTCGGCCTTTTGGCTAAGATCAAGTGTTGCAGGGGCGACACCATGGTCCTACCAAGGCAAGGTCGGGATGGAAGGGCTATAACCAATCGCAATCGAAATCCATACCGTGGGTTACCTATCACCGTCCGAGTCACGGTGAACCACAGCGAAGGAGGATCACCTATGGATCGGGGCTTCTTCACCAGGAGGATCCTGTTGAAGGCGTGCGGCTTCCAAGCTACGGAGATCTTCACCCTGCACGACTCCCGCAAAGGCGGTTATTTTGACGTGACGTTCAAGCGGGTGGCAGACTGCGTCCGGCTCCTGAGGGTGTTCGAGGAGAAGAGAGACCTGCCGGAGATGAAGATCCTGACGGCGGAGCCGCACTTTTCTCTGCCGTTGCAACGGGAACGTGAGGTGATGGTGCATGTGTACAACCCCTTCGTCCCTGTCGCCGACGTGGTCACCTTCCTCACCAGGTACTTCGATAAGGTGGGGAGCGGCACTGAGATTCGAGACGACTTGGGGATCTGGACAGGCAAACGCCTGTTTAAGGTCACGCTAAAGACCGATGGTAAGGGAGCCATTTTCCACCCTCCTTCCAGTTTCGCAATCGGGGGAAACCGTGGCTACCTGGTCTACGCTGGGCAACCCAAGCATTGTCGCTCATGCGGCAAGGCTGGTCATGTGGCGGCCAACTGCAGCGCCTCCCTCTGCAAGATCTGCAAACAGGAAGGGCACCAGACAAAAGACTGCAAACAGGCCAAGTGCTGCAACCTGTGTGGCGAGGCAAGTCACCTCTACAGGACCTGCCCCAAACGCTGCCGTACTTACGCACAGGCAGCCAAAGCCGACCACGGGGAAGCAGAAGAAATGTTTCGTGTCACTCCAACCACCAAGGCCCCCAGGGAGCTCAACGGGACAAAGGAGGACACAGAGAGAGACAAGGTGGAGAAAGAGATTGAGGCAACAGAGAGCCAATCAACAGCACTACCCCCTGAACCTTCCAGTCCTCAGGACAACGAATCAATGGAGGAGGAGGCAGCAGTGGAAAAGCAGCAGGGGGAGTGGCGGACGGTGAAGAACAAGAAAAGTAAGAGGGAGCGAAGAAGAAGCAAAGGCGTTTCCCAGAGAAGCGGCAAGAGGCGTCTCCCATCCGACACGGATGACAAGGGCAGCAGCTCTTCGGATGATGAAGTGCCAGAGCGGCACCGACAGAAGAGGCGGCAAAGCTCCAGGGCGTTGGAGGACGAGACACCCGAGCTCCAGAAAATTGGAGACAACAAGGAGACCAGCGCACCCCAACTTTGCCTGCAACCTGAGGAGGCCAGTGCACCACAGCCCCTGGAATCTGGGAGCAGTGAGGCAATCATCGCACCCCAGCTCCAGGAAGCCGGGAACAGCAACACCCCAGAGGGGGTGAGTTTTGGAGAAGCTTCTCCAGCAAAGGTCATCTCAAAATCCGCTCGCTACGTGAACCTCCAGATGCCACTGGAACAGAACACGGCCAAGGAGATCTACCTCAGCCCATCCAAAGTGAAGGAATTTGAGCTCACTACGGGTATGAAGGAGCAGACTAAAGGTCTGGGACTCTCAGAGACAGTGGGTTTGGTAGGAGAATAAATGCTTTAAAATGGGTTTAAAGATTGTATCCATAAATGTGCGTAGCATTAAATCTACTACGCGATGTGTTGCGACCTTGGACTACCTAGCCAAGGTCAAAGCTGACCTGTTGTTTCTGCAGGAGTGTGCGATACCGCACCTCAGCTCCTACAGGCAATGGTCACGATGGTGGTCCCACGGGCCATCGATCTGGTCGGGCGGAAACGACTCTCGTTCCTCCGGCCTGGGTATTCTGCTGCGGGGAGGCAACTTCACCGTCTCCGAGGTCAAGGAGGTGGTGGGCGGGCGACTCCTGGTAGCAGACGTAATGTACAAGAACGCTCCACTCCGGTTAATTAACGTGTACGGCCCGGCACAAGGGGCTGAGCGGCTGGAGGTTTTTCAGCAGCTCCCACTGCTGCTGGCGACCTCCAGGCCGGTCATTCTGGGCGGGGACTTCAACTGCATCATCGATGCGGCTGGACGATCCGGCAGGGCCGGAAGCAGATTGGACGCTACGTCCAGATCCCTGATGGAAACAGTTAAGGATGCCAAGCTGCACGACGTCTTCAGCAACCCTGCAGACGGAGCGCAGCGTAGATACACCTGGTCGCGGCCAGACGGGTCCATTCGTTCCAGGATAGACTTCCTGTTTGTGTCCCGTGCATTCACAGTCAGATCCACCGAGGTCAAGCCGGTGTTCTTCTCTGACCACTGCCTCCTACTGGCGGACTGCCACTTGGAGGAAGACCTGAGGGTGGGCAGGGGGGCATGGAAGCTAAATGTGCAACTGCTGACCCCAGAGAACATTGAGGAGCTCAAGAGGGATTACAAAGGTTGGAGAACCGTGAAACCCCTCTTTGAGTCCCTGACACACTGGTGGGAAGTGATCAAGGGAAGCATCAAGAGGTTTTTCATCCGCAAAGGCACCCAGAAAGCTAGAAAGGAACAGAGGGAAATGTCCCGACTCCAGGAAAAGATGCAGAATCTGCTCCGGCTGCAGTCGATGGGGGTGGATGTCAAGGAGGAGCTCCAAGAGGTGAAGGGCCAGCAAGCCTCGCACTTTGCCTCGGAGGCCTCCAAGATCATCTTCCGTTCCAGAGTCCGCTCCGTGGAGCAGGATGAGACGTGCTCACGTTTCTTCTTCCAAAAGGTACACAGAGAGCGCTCTGTGATCAGCAGCCTGAAGGAAGAAGACGGCTCAGTAAAGTCATCACGGTCCGACATTCTGAGGATCAGCAAATCCTTTTATGGCGGACTGTATGACGTGAAGCCCACGGACAGCACGGCCTCCCAGTCCTTCCTGTCCTCTATCACGGAGGTCTTAGACCACAGTACGCGGGAGAGCCTAGACAAACCGCTAACTCCTGACGAACTGACTAAGGCCCTCGAGTCCTTCGAGAAGAGTAAAACCCCCGGAAGCGACGGCCTGCCGGCGGAGTTGTATTCGGCTCTGTGGGACTTGATCGGCCCAGACCTGCTAGCAGTGTACGAGAGTATGCTCCTGGCCGGCAGCATGTCAGAATCCATGAGGAAAGGCATCATCACCCTCATCTACAAGCACAAGGGGGAAAGGGAGGAAATTAGAAATTGGCGACCCATTTCACTGTTGAATGTGGACTATAAGATTCTGTCCAAGGTCATCGCCAACCGGGTCAAATCCGCTCTGGAATTGGTGATTCACCCTGACCAGACCTGCTCTGTGCCAGGCAGGAAGATCTCTGACAGCCTGGCGCTGCTCAGGGATACGATTGCCTATGTACAGGACAGGGGTGTGGATACCTGCCTCATCAGCTTGGATCAGGAGAAGGCCTTTGACAGAATATCGCACACCTACATGGGGGATGTGCTCTCCAAAATGGGCTTTGGGGAGGGAATTCGAAATTGGATCCAACTGCTCTACACTAACATCAGTAGCGCAGTCTCAATCAATGGGTGGGAAACAGATAGCTTTCCCATTAAATCTGGAGTCAGGCAGGGCTGTCCTCTCTCGCCTGTCCTTTTCGTGTGCTGCATAGAACCCTTTGCCGAGTCCATCAGGAAGGATCCGGGCATAAGAGGAGTGACGATCCCAGGCAGTGGAGGCACTCAGGTAAAAGCCTCCCTGTACATGGACGACGTCGCCGTCTTCTGCTCGGATCCGCTGTCGGTGCGCAGACTGATGCACGTCTGCGACCAGTTCGAACTGGCCTCGGGAGCCAAGGTAAATCGTGGGAAGAGCGAGGCCATGTTCTTTGGGAACTGGGCTGACCGATCCTTTGTCCCCTTCACTGTCAGGGCTGACGGCCTGAAGGTGCTGGGGATATGGTTCGGAGGGACCGGGGCATGCGTTAGAAACTGGAAGGAGCGAGTGGCTATGGTGAAAAGGAAACTGGGCATGTGGGATCGACGCTCCCTCTCCATTGCGGGTAAGAACCTGGTCATCAGGTGTGAGGTACTCTCGCTGTTGCTGTACGTGGCGCAGGTCTGGCCCATTCCAGACTCCTGCGCGACGGCGATCACTCGAGCCATCTTCCGCTTTATCTGGAGGTCGAAAATGGATCGTGTCCGCAGGGACGCGATCTACAAGCCTCTAGATAAAGGGGGAAAAAACGTGCCCAACATCGCCCTCATACTGATGGCCACCTTTGTGTGCGGCTGCATCAAGCGGTGCGTAGACCCTCAGTACGCAAACACCAAGCGTCACTACGTGCTGAGGTTCTACCTGTCCCCGGTGTTGCGAAGGATGGGTCTGGCCACGCTGCCGCGGAACGCTCCAAGTAGTTGGACCGTGCCGTACCACCTGTCCCTGGTGGAAAAATTGATGCAGAAAAACACCTTTGACCACAAGTCCATCAGGCAGTGGTCAGCACGTAACGTCCTAGAGGCCCTGAGGGATAAGGAGAGGGTGGACCCTGTGGGATGGTTCCCCGAGCAGACTGTCAAAGTCATTTGGCAGAATGCCTCATCGCCAGAACTTTCCAACAAGCACCAAGACGTAGCTTGGCTGGTGGTGAGAAAGGCCCTCCCCGTCAGATCCTTCCTACACGCCAGGAAGCTCACCCCCTCTGCACGTTGCCCTCGAGGTGGCTGTGGTGGGGAAGAGACCGTTGTCCACCTCCTTGTGGATTGTGCCTTTGCAAAGAAAGTCTGGAGAGAGATGCAGTGGTTGCTGTCGAGGTTCATCCCGAGCAGTTCTGTGACACAGGACTCTGTGCTCTACGGGCTGTTCCCAGGGACACACACCGAGACAAACATCAACTGCAGCTGGAGGATCATCAACTCGGTGAAAGAGGCGCTTTGGTCTGCCCGAAACTTGTTGGTCTTCCAGCACAAAGAGTTGTCCCCGACCGATTGTTGCGGACTGGCACAATCCAAAGTCCAGGACTACGTGCTGAGGGACGCACTAAAGCTTGGGGCAGCTGCCGCAAAGGCGCAATGGGGAAGGGTCGCTGTCTAAGACCTTTCTACCACAGCGCACCGAGAGACTGGGAACTGTTTAGAGCCCCTCGGGCTGTACAGATCAAAATGAAAGGCTGTAAATGATTGTAATATTGTTTGTACTAATGCACCTGGTGATACATTTTGTAAAAGTTTAACCCTGGATTGTACCCTTGTAAGGTTGTTTTTGAAATGGTGTGGAATGTGATTGAAGATATTTTATGAATAAAGTATATTTTTACAAAAAAAAAAAAAAATCTGTTCTTATCAGTTTAATATCTGATACGTCCCTTATCTGGGGACCATATATTAAATTGATTTTTGGAGCAGGGAGATGGAATAGGGGCTTGCTCCGTCCACTCCACGCATCGACCCGGTATTGCAGTATCTCTGGGAACGGTGCACCCTCCCCTTTCCAGGGGATTTTCAATGCTAAAAATAGTTTTCTTACAAACATCTGCTTTCTTTACTTCTCAACATGTACATGTTCCAAAATCCAACTTTCTTTCTTTCTCTCTCTCTCTCTCTCTCTCTCACTCACTCACTCACCCGCAGCAGCTACACACAAAAAACACGCACTCTCACCCAACACTCGCTGGCAGGGCCGGCAGCAGATTGGACGCTACGTCCAGATCCCTGATGGAAACAGTTAAGGATGCCAAGCTGCACGACGTCTTCAGCAACCCTGCAGACCGAGCGCAGCGTAGATACACCTGGTCGCGGCCAGACGGGTCCATTCGTTCCAGGATAGACTTCCTGTTTGTGTCCCGTGCATTCACAGTCAGATCCACCGAGGTCAAGCCGGTGTTCTTCTCTGACCACTGCCTCCTACTGGCGGACTGCCACTTGGAGAAGGACCTGAGGGTGGGCAGGGGGGCATGGAAGCTAAATGTGCAACTGCTGACCCCAGAGAACATTGAGGAGCTCAAGAGGGATTACAAAGGTTGGAGAACCGTGAAACCCCTCTTTGAGTCCCTGACACACTGGTGGGAAGCGATCAAGGGAAACATCAAGAGGTTTTTCATCCTCAAAGGCACCCAGAAAGCTAGAAAGGAACCGAGGGAAATGTCCCGACTCCAGAAAAAGATGCAGAATCTGCTCCGGCTGCAGTCGATGGGGGTGGATGTCAAGGAGGAGCTCCAAGAGGTGAAGGGCCAGCAAGCCTCGCACTTTGCCTCGGAGGCCTCCAAGATCATCTTCCGTTCCAGAGTCCGCTCCATGGAGCAGGATGAGACGTGCTCACGTTTCTTCTTCCAAAAGGTACACAGAGAGCGCTCTGTGATCAGCAGCCTGAAGGAAGAAGACGGCTCAGTAAAGTCATCACGGTCCGACATTCTGAGGATCAGCAAATCCTTTTATGGCGGACTGTATGACGTGAAGCCCACGGACAGCACGGCCTCCCAGTCCTTCCTGTCCTCTATCACGGAGGTCTTAGACCACAGTACGCGGGAGAGCCTAGACAAACCGCTAACTCCTGACGAACTGACTAAGGCCCTCGAGTCCTTCGAGAAGAGTAAAACCCCCGGAAGCGACGGCCTGCCGGCGGAGTTGTATTCGGCTCTGTGGGACTTGATCGGCCCAGACCTGCTAGCAGTGTACGAGAGTATGCTCCTGGCCGGCAGCATGTCAGAATCCATGAGGAAAGGCATCATCACCCTCATCTACAAGCACAAGGGGGAAAGGGAGGAAATTAGAAATTGGCGACCCATTTCACTGTTGAATGTGGACTATAAGATTCTGTCCAAGGTCATCGCCAACCGGGTCAAATCCGCTCTGGAATTGGTGATTCACCCTGACCAGACCTGCTCTGTGCCAGGCAGGAAGATCTCTGACAGCCTGGCGCTGCTCAGGGATACGATTGCCTATGTACAGGACAGGGGTGTGGATACCTGCCTCATCAGCTTGGATCAGGAGAAGGCCTTTGACAGAATATCGCACACCTACATGGGGGATGTGCTCTCCAAAATGGGCTTTGGGGAGGGAATTCGAAATTGGATCCAACTGCTCTACACTAACATCAGTAGCGCAGTCTCAATCAATGGGTGGGAAACAGATAGCTTTCCCATTAAATCTGGAGTCAGGCAGGGCTGTCCTCTCTCGCCTGTCCTTTTCGTGTGCTGCATAGAACCCTTTGCCGAGTCCATCAGGAAGGATCCGGGCATAAGAGGAGTGACGATCCCAGGCAGTGGAGGCACTCAGGTAAAAGCCTCCCTGTACATGGACGACGTCGCCGTCTTCTGCTCGGATCCGCTGTCGGTGCGCAGACTGATGCACGTCTGCGACCAGTTCGAACTGGCCTCGGGAGCCAAGGTAAATCGTGGGAAGAGCGAGGCCATGTTCTTTGGGAACTGGGCTGACCGATCCTTTGTCCCCTTCACTGTCAGGGCTGACGGCCTGAAGGTGCTGGGGATATGGTTCGGAGGGACCGGGGCATGCGTTAGAAACTGGAAGGAGCGAGTGGCTATGGTGAAAAGGAAACTGGGCATGTGGGATCGACGCTCCCTCTCCATTGCGGGTAAGAACCTGGTCATCAGGTGTGAGGTACTCTCGCTGTTGCTGTACGTGGCGCAGGTCTGGCCCATTCCAGACTCCTGCGCGACGGCGATCACTCGAGCCATCTTCCGCTTTATCTGGAGGTCGAAAATGGATCGTGTCCGCAGGGACGCGATCTACAAGCCTCTAGATAAAGGGGGAAAAAACGTGCCCAACATCGCCCTCATACTGATGGCCACCTTTGTGTGCGGCTGCATCAAGCGGTGCGTAGACCCTCAGTACGCAAACACCAAGCGTCACTACGTGCTGAGGTTCTACCTGTCCCCGGTGTTGCGAAGGATGGGTCTGGCCACGCTGCCGCGGAACGCTCCAAGTAGTTGGACCGTGCCGTACCACCTGTCCCTGGTGGAAAAATTGATGCAGAAAAACACCTTTGACCACAAGTCCATCAGGCAGTGGTCAGCACGTAACGTCCTAGAGGCCCTGAGGGATAAGGAGAGGGTGGACCCTGTGGGATGGTTCCCCGAGCAGACTGTCAAAGTCATTTGGCAGAATGCCTCATCGCCAGAACTTTCCAACAAGCACCAAGACGTAGCTTGGCTGGTGGTGAGAAAGGCCCTCCCCGTCAGATCCTTCCTACACGCCAGGAAGCTCACCCCCTCTGCACGTTGCCCTCGAGGTGGCTGTGGTGGGGAAGAGACCGTTGTCCACCTCCTTGTGGATTGTGCCTTTGCAAAGAAAGTCTGGAGAGAGATGCAGTGGTTGCTGTCGAGGTTCATCCCGAGCAGTTCTGTGACACAGGACTCTGTGCTCTACGGGCTGTTCCCAGGGACACACACCGAGACAAACATCAACTGCAGCTGGAGGATCATCAACTCGGTGAAAGAGGCGCTTTGGTCTGCCCGAAACTTGTTGGTCTTCCAGCACAAAGAGTTGTCCCCGACCGATTGTTGCGGACTGGCACAATCCAAAGTCCAGGACTACGTGCTGAGGGACGCACTAAAGCTTGGGGCAGCTGCCGCAAAGGCGCAATGGGGAAGGGTCGCTGTCTAAGACCTTTCTACCACAGCGCACCGAGAGACTGGGAACTGTTTAGAGCCCCTCGGGCTGTACAGATCAAAATGAAAGGCTGTAAATGATTGTAATATTGTTTGTACTAATGCACCTGGTGATACATTTTGTAAAAGTTTAACCCTGGATTGTACCCTTGTAAGGTTGTTTTTGAAATGGTGTGGAATGTGATTGAAGATATTTTATGAATAAAGTATATTTTTACAAAAAAAAAAAAAAATCTGTTCTTATCAGTTTAATATCTGATACGTCCCTTATCTGGGGACCATATATTAAATTGATTTTTGGAGCAGGGAGATGGAATAGGGGCTTGCTCCGTCCACTCCACGCATCGACCCGGTATTGCAGTATCTCTGGGAACGGTGCACCCTCCCCTTTCCAGGGGATTTTCAATGCTAAAAATAGTTTTCTTACAAACATCTGCTTTCTTTACTTCTCAACATGTACATGTTCCAAAATCCAACTTTCTTTCTTTCTCTCTCTCTCTCTCTCTCTCTCACTCACTCACTCACCCGCAGCAGCTACACACAAAAAACACGCACTCTCACCCAACACTCGCTGGCAGGGCCGGCAGCAGATTGGACGCTACGTCCAGATCCCTGATGGAAACAGTTAAGGATGCCAAGCTGCACGACGTCTTCAGCAACCCTGCAGACCGAGCGCAGCGTAGATACACCTGGTCGCGGCCAGACGGGTCCATTCGTTCCAGGATAGACTTCCTGTTTGTGTCCCGTGCATTCACAGTCAGATCCACCGAGGTCAAGCCGGTGTTCTTCTCTGACCACTGCCTCCTACTGGCGGACTGCCACTTGGAGAAGGACCTGAGGGTGGGCAGGGGGGCATGGAAGCTAAATGTGCAACTGCTGACCCCAGAGAACATTGAGGAGCTCAAGAGGGATTACAAAGGTTGGAGAACCGTGAAACCCCTCTTTGAGTCCCTGACACACTGGTGGGAAGCGATCAAGGGAAACATCAAGAGGTTTTTCATCCTCAAAGGCACCCAGAAAGCTAGAAAGGAACCGAGGGAAATGTCCCGACTCCAGAAAAAGATGCAGAATCTGCTCCGGCTGCAGTCGATGGGGGTGGATGTCAAGGAGGAGCTCCAAGAGGTGAAGGGCCAGCAAGCCTCGCACTTTGCCTCGGAGGCCTCCAAGATCATCTTCCGTTCCAGAGTCCGCTCCATGGAGCAGGATGAGACGTGCTCACGTTTCTTCTTCCAAAAGGTACACAGAGAGCGCTCTGTGATCAGCAGCCTGAAGGAAGAAGACGGCTCAGTAAAGTCATCACGGTCCGACATTCTGAGGATCAGCAAATCCTTTTATGCCGGATTGTATGACGTGAAGCCCACGGACAGCACGGCCTCCCAGTCCTTCCTGTCCTCTATCACGGAGGTCTTAGACCACAGTACGCGGGAGAGCCTGGACAAACCGCTAACTCCTGATGAACTGACTAAGGCCCTCGAGTCCTTGGAGAAGAGTAAAACCCCCGGAAGCGACGGCTTGCCGACGGAGTTGTATTCGGCTCTGTGGGACTTGATCGGCCCAGACCTGCTAGGAGTGTACGAGAGTATGCTCCTGGCCGGTAGTATGTCAGAATCCATGAGGAAAGGCATCATCACCCTCATCTACAAGCACAAGGGGGAAAGGGAGGAAATTAGAAATTGGCGACCCATTTCACTGTTGAATGTGGACTATAAGATTCTGTCCAAGGTCATCGCCAACCGGGTCAAATCCGCTCTGGAATTGGTGATTCACCCTGACCAGACCTGCTCTGTGCCAGGCAGGAAGATCTCTGACAGCCTGGCGCTGCTCAGGGATACGATTGCCTATGTACAGGACAGGGGGGTGGATACCTGCCTCATCAGCTTGGATCAGGAGAAGGCCTTTGACAGAATATCGCACACCTACATGGTAGATGTGCGCTCCAAAATGGGGTTTGGGGAGGGAATTCGAAATTGGATCCAACTGCTCTACACTAACATCAGTAGCGCAGTCTCAATCAACGGGTGGGAAACAGATAGCTTTCCGATTAAATCTGGAGTCAGGCAGGGCTGTCCTCTCTCGCCTGTTCTTTTCGTGTGTTGCATAGAACCCTTTGCCGAGTCCATCAGGAAGGATCCGGGCATAAGAGGAGTGACGATCCCAGGCAGTGGAGGCATTCAGGTAAAAGCCTCCCTGTACATGGACGACGTCGCCGTCTTCTGGTCGGATCCGCTGTCGGTGCGCAGACTGATCCACATCTGCGACAAGATAGGATATAAAGCAGTGTAAAGTAAGTTAATAACAAATTGAGAAAGTAAATATGGAACACAAAATATTTTAAAACGAGGGCACAGATTAAAAACATGATCCTAATTTCTGTTGAACTGAATGAGGCGAGTCATTACAGTGCGTGACCGATTTGTTTAAGTGTGCGGGCCCATTAAATTTTTTGCACAGCCGCGCAAATTTAAAGGGGCTTATGTGGCGGTGTGTCTGTGAGGAAACGTTGACTGTGACCTCTCCTCATATCTTGTATCCCACTGTGAAACCATCTTCAGCTCCCAAATTGCACTCAGACAATGTGCTACATTTGCATATTGTGCAGGAGTCGGGGGAGGGGTCATGGGGCTGCCCCTTGTCTCTGTACTTGAAAACTGTCTCTAATGGCAGCCAGGCAGCAACTGTTGTGCTTACTCAAAGCCAACCTGAAGAAAAGGCAAGACATGTTGGGTGCTGAGAGGGAGAAGCATTGCCACTTTAGGTTCTACTTGGATTTTACTGAGGTAAAAGGTGATTGAAAAAGTCAAGCATTTCTCCCCTAGCAGTTACCACTGAGGACAAATAATAGCGAGCGCTGATCTGTCACTGAGCACTGAGGCCGGCCAAGGGGAGGCATCTGAAAGCTGCAGAGAAAGCAAGAAGCCAGGATGGACGACTGAGAATACAGAAAAATACTGGCTGAGGTAGACAGCAAAAACTGTGACACAAGCTCAGGTAAGCGTGGTGTTTTGCAGTTCAAGTGCATCACTTTGTGACAGTATAGATATTTTTCACTTTCCTAGGATAAGGCTGTTCCCTTTCTAGAAGTTAGAAGCAGCCGTGCAGATGTATTTTCTGCGCTCCTTTGCTTGCCTGCTGAATAGGACTGATTGGAGGTGAAAAGGTGATTAAAAGAGAGCCGACATCATTGCAGGCTGGCAGATACTGTGCTGTGCTGTGCTGTGCTGTGCATGCAGGTGGTTTTGTTGTTTGGCTTGTATGTGACTTCTGGTTGAAGCTGAAAGATTTCTAAAATTTTGAAGGAAATAATCTTTGAGAAGGGGAGAAACATTTTCAACATTTTAACAGGATCTAAGGCTGTTCACTGTGTCGTACCTGTACTTATCCTTGCTGCCACCTGTCTTCTCACTGCTGATCATCATCTTGTGTTATTATAATGATATAATGCATTGGACTTATTTACTGTGACTTCATAACATGACACATTTCCCTTCTGGTGATGTCATGCTGACATCCCGTAAAGGAAATAGACCAACAGTCAGCCCAAAAGAAGGCCCAATGCCAAGCAAAGGAAGCCCATAACGAGGATGCTAGACAGCTCGTACAAAAGAAAGCAGGGCATCAGGAAACAACTCAACAGCAGCTGACGTAGTACTCTCCAGGTTCAGTGCAGGAGAAGTACTGGAATCAGTAAAAACTAATGCCCCTACATGTACGAACATACAACTTAGGAGCAGGAGTAGGCCACTGGGCCCCAAGAGCCTGCTCCACTATTCAGAAGATCATGGCTGATCTGATTGCAACCTCAACCCCACATTCCTGCCTACCACCGATAACCTTCCACCCCGCCTTGTTAATCTATCCAGCTCTGTCTTGAAAATATTCAAAGACCCTGTTTCCACCACCTTTTGAGGAAGAGAGTTCCAAAGACTCACTACGCTCTGAGAGAAACGCTCCTGACTTTGCCTTCCCTGTAGATGTGGAAGGAGTTTAGCTGCATGCCAGGTCAGCCGGCAAGCTCCACAGACTGATCGGCGCAGGCTTGGAGGGCCGAAATACATGTTCCTGTGCTGTACGTTTTTTTTGTTCTTTGTTCTTTGACTGCCCAAACTGAAAGCAAAGACAAAAATACAGCAGGCCTCGATCGAAGAACTCCTCTGCGCTGTGAGCTAGTTGCTCACACGGAAACTCAGCTACAAAGACTCGTGGATTGTCTCTCATGCCTGTCACGTGTTCTCCCTTGTGACTGACCGTTTCTCGAAATTTCCCATTACCTGCCAGTTACACGACACATCTAGCGCAACCATTGCAGGAAGGAACATTGCAGACATTTCAAAATGGTCATAACAGACAGTCAGACAGTGCAATGGTATTTAAGTTGCCTACATAGATCATGTTTCACTCTGAGGTGCTTCAAGGCAAAAGTGATACATGTAGTATTCACTGGAAACATTCACCGTGTGTCTTACAGCCCGAGGAGCCTATGCAAATCCCAGCCCCTTGGTGCACTATGGCTGAAAGGTCGTAGACAGCCACCTTTCCCCATTGCGCCTCTGCCCCAAACTTTAGTGCGTCCCTCAGCACGTAGTCCTGGACCTTGGAATGTGCCAACTCTTTGCAATGGAAGACCAAGAAGTTTCAGGCAGCCAAAGAGCGTCTTTCACCGAGTTGATCCTCCGGCTGCAGTTGATGCTTGTCTCGGCGTGTGTCCCTGGGAACAGCCCGTAGAGCACAGTGTCCGGACCTGTGTCACGGAACTGCTCGGGATGAACCTCGACAAGAACCACGGCCACTCTCTTCAGACCTTTTCTGCAAAGGCAGATTCCACAAGGAGGTGGGCAACGGTCTCTTCCCCACCACAGCCACCTCGAGGGCAACGTGCAGAGGGGGTGAGGCTCCTGGCGTGTAGGAAGGACCTGACGGCAAGGTCCTTTCTCACCACCAGCCAAGCTACGTCTTTGTGCTTGTTGGAAGGTTCTGGTGATGAGGCATTCTGCCAAATGACCCTGACAGTCTGTTCGGCGAACCATCCGACGGGATCCACCATCTCCTTTTCCCGCAGGGCCTCTAGGGTGATACGTGCTAACCACTGCCTGATGGACTTGCGGTTCCTCTGCATAATTTTTCCACACGGGACAGGTGATATGGCACTTGGAGCTTTCCGTGGCAGCGTGACCAGACCCATCCTTCGCAACACCAGGGACAGGTAGAACCTCAGCACGTAGTGACGCTTGGTGTTTGGGTCTACACACAGCTTGATACAGCCATACACAAAGGTGGCCATCAGGATGAGGGTGATGTTGGGCATGTTTTCTCCCCCTTCATCCAGAGGTTTTTTACATCATGTCCCTGCAAACATGGTCCACTTTTGACCTCCAGACAAAGCGGAAGTTGGCTCGCGTGATCGCCACAGCGCAGGAGTGAGGAATGGGCCAGACCTGCGCCATGTACAACACTGAGAGTGCCTCACGCCTGATGAGCAGGTTCTTACCCGCAATGGAGAGGGAGCTTTGCTCCCACAAGCCCAGTTCTTTTCTCACCATGGCTACTCGCTCCTTCCAGTTTCTAACGCATTCCCTGGTCCCTCCGAACCATATCCCCAGCAGCTTCAGGCAGTCTGACCTGCTGGTGAAAGGGACAAAGCTTAGTTCAGTTCCCAAAGGGCACGGCCTCGCTCTTGCCACGGTTTACCCTTGGCACCCGAGGCCGGTTCGAAGTGGTCGCAGGTGTTGATCGGTCTGCGCACCGATGTGTGAAAAGTGGGGAGTTGACCGTACTACCGCATCACCACACTGCCCCAGGTCCAATAGCATGGCGGAATGTATATACTGTAAAGTGCTTACTTATGAAATGTCAGCAAAGTAAACAAGGCTTGTGACGGCCTGTCACAATGCTACACCTTAGAGCGACAGCGCTCAGTGCAACCACTCCTTCACCAGCAGAATTACAGTGCGAACAACCCTTCCCAGTCATCATTGGACAAAAGGTATGACTACAACACCCAACCGATGGAACATGAAATCCGGCAGAAATCAGCAGCATCTGTCCAGAACCATGATCAGATCAAGTACGAGCACCCATTGTGAAGAAACCGATGGCGAATCAGGGAAGTACCAGAACAAGAAACACCAAGTAACCCCATCGCAAGCAGAACGCGATCTAAGACACGATCCCAGCGCAAGACTCCTACAGACAACCAGAATTGTGAGAACGTACGGCAATCTCAAACCAACTTCACAGTATCAACGAACCACCATTCCGTCCCAGGGACTCATAAGGTGATCACTTTGTACAATTGTAGGTTCAAACACAGAAGAGCAATTTGTTGTAATGTAAATAGTTCTTATTATTTAAGGGTACAGCTTGGAGTTGTTGTGGTATACCTTTAAAGAGCGTATCTAAAATTGCTGTGCATCGCCAGGCAGGGTGTGACGTGTATATACTCATGTATAATTCTCGGGCCGATGATAGGAGCTGTCCTAGAGACCTAGATATTGTTGTATATATTTCATCTCTTCAAATCAAAGAATTGAGTTAGCGATCCTCTTTGTGTCGTCGGTGTGTTTGCGTAAGGTGGAAAACACAACATGGAGGACCCCCATTTAAAGTGAATGGCAAAAGAACTAAGGCGACATGAGGAGAAACCTTCTTGCGCAGCGAGTGGTTAGAATCTGCAATGCACTGCCTGAGAGTGTGCTGGGGGCACTTTCAAGAGTGGCTTTCAAAAGAGAATCGGATAATTATCTGAAGAGAAAATATTTGCAGGGCTATGGGGAAAAGGCAGGTGAGTGGCACTAGGGGAGTTGCTCTTGCAAAGAGCTAGCACAGACACGACAGGCCGAATGGCCTCCTTTTCTGCTCTAACCAATCTAGGACTCTATGTGTGCAGCTCTGCACACTTGCTTGCTGCATTGTCACTCACGCCCTGCAAGACACGCAACTGCTTTCAAAAGCTTCTTCCACAGCAGCCTCTGACACTGACGTCCATGTGGATAGGCACAACCCTCTCCCATCTGATTGGTGGAATACTGCCGATCTACATAACTCTGATGCAGTCTCACTGAAAGAGAGAGAACAAAGGCAACTTTTCCAATTAGAAATCCCGGGACAAATATGCCAACAGTGAAACCGTCAGTGCTTAGATATATATATACATAAGTCTTTGAACGCTGTCAGTCTGCTTTAAAGGAGGGAAGGCAGATGGCACTCGGGGAAGTCAAGGGCGGCGCCGGCATCGCTTCTCGGCCTTTTGGCTAAGATCAAGTGTAGTATCTGTTCTTGAAAGGCTGTAAATGACTGTAATATTGTTTGTACTGATGCACCTGGTGATACATTTTGTAAAAGTTTAACCTGGATTGTACCCTTGTAATGTTGTTTTTGAAATGGTTTTGAATGTGATTGAAGATTTTTATGAATAAAGTATATTTTTACAATAAAAAAAAAAAAAAAAAATCTGTTCTTCAGAGAGAGACATGTGGGAGCGACGCTCCCTCTCCATTGCGGGTAAGAACCTGGTCATCAGGTGTGAGGTACTCTCGCTGTTGCTGTACGTGGCGCAGGTCTGGCCCATTCCACACTCCTGCGCGATGGCGATCACTCGAGCCATCTTCCGCTTTATCTGGAGGTCGAAAATGGATCGTGTCTGCAGGGACGCGATGTACAAGCCTCTAGATAAAGGGGGAAAAAACGTGCCCAACATCGCCCTCATACTGATGGCCACCTTTGTGTGCGGCTGCATCAAGCGGTGCGTAGACCCTCAGTACGCAAACACCAAGTGTCACTACGTGCTGAGGTTCTACCTGTCCCCGGTGTTGCGAAGGATGGGTCTGGCCACGCTGCCGCGGAACGCTCCAAGTAGTTGGACCGTGCCGTACCACCTGTCCCTGGTGGAAAAATTTATGCAGAAAAACACCTTTGACCACAAGTCCATCAGGCAGTGGTCAGCACGTAACGTCCTAGAGGCCCTGAGGGATAAGGAGAGGGTGGACCCTGTGGGATGGTTCCCCGAGCAGACTGTTAAAGTCATTTGGCAGAATGCCTCATCGCCAGAACTTTCCAACAAGCACCAAGACGTAGCTTGGCTGGTGGTGAGAAAGGCCCTCCCCGTCAGATCCTTCCTACACGCCAGGAGTCTCACCCCCTCTGCACGATGCCCTCGAGGTGGCTGTGGTGGGGAAGAGACCGTTGTTCACCTCCTTGTGGATTGTGCCTTTGCAAAGAAAGTCTGGAGAGAGATGCAGTGGTTGCTGTCGAGGTTCATCCCGAGCAGTTCTGTGACACAGGACTCTGTGCTCTACGGGCTGTTCCCAGGGACACACACCGAGACAAACATCAACTGCAGCTGGAGGATCATCAACTCGGTGAAAGAGGCGCTTTGGTCTGCCCGAAACTTGTTGGTCTTCCAGCACAAAGATTTGTCCCCGACCGATTGTTGCGGACTGGCACAATCCAAAGTCCAGGACTACGTGCTGAGGGACGCACTAAAGCTTGGGGCAGCTGCCGCAAAGGCGCAATGGGGAAGGGTCGCTGTCTAAGACCTTTCTACCACAGCGCACCGAGAGACTGGGAACTGTTTAGAGCCCCTCGGGCTGTACAGATCAAAATGAAAGGCTGTAAATGACTGTAATATTGTTTGTACTGATGCACCTGGTGATACATTTTGTAAAAGTTTAACCTGGATTGTACCCTTGTAATGTTGTTTTTGAAATGGTTTTGAATGTGATTGAAGATTTTTATGAATAAAGTATATTTTTACAAAAAAAAAAAAAAAAAAAAAAAAAAAATCTGTTCTTCAGAGAGAGACAAGGTGGAGAAAGAGATTGAGGCAACAGAGAGCCAATCAACAGCACCACCCCCTGAACCTTCCAGTCCTCAGGACAGCGAATCAATGGAGGAGGAGGCAGCAGTGGAAAAGCAGCAGGGGGAGTGGCGGACGGTGAAGAACAAGAAAAGTAAGAGGGAGCGAAGAAGAAGCAAAGGCGTTTCCCAGAGAAGCGGCAAGAGGCGTCTCCCATCCGACACGGATGACAAGGGCAGCAGCTCTTCGGATGAGGAAGTGCCAGAGCGGCACCGACAGAAGAGGCGGCAAAGCTCCAGGGCGTTGGAGGACGAGACACCCGAGCTCCAGAAAATTGGAGACAACAAGGAGACCAACGCACCCCAACTTTGCCTGCAACCTGAGGAGGCCAGTGCACCACAGCCCCTGGAATCTGGGAGCAGTGAGGCAATCATCGCACCCCAGCTCCAGGAAGCCGGGAACAGCAACCCCCCAGAGGGGGTGAGTTTTGGAGAAGCTTCTCCAGCAAAGGTCATCTCAAAATCCGCTCACTACGTGAACCTCCAGATGCCACTGGAGCAGAACACGGCCAAGGAGATCTACCTCAGCCCATCCAAAGTGAAGGAATTTGAGCTCACTACGGGTATGAAGGAGCAGACTAAAGGTCTGGGACTCTCAGAGACAGTGGGTTTGGTAGGAGAATAAATGCTTTAATATGGGTTTAAAGATTGTATCCATAAATGTGCGTAGCATTAAATCTACTACGCGATGTGTTGCGACCTTGGACTACCTTGCCAAGGTCAAAGCTGACCTGTTGTTTCTGCAGGAGTGTGCGATACCGCACCTCAGCTCCTACAGGCAATGGTCACGATGGTGGTCCCACGGGCCATCGATCTGGTCGGGCGGAAACGACTCTCGTTCCTCCGGCCTGGGTATTCTGCTGCGGGGAGGCAACTTCACCGTCTCCGAGGTCAAGGAGGTGGTGGGCGGGCGACTCCTGGTAGCAGACGTAATGTACAAGAACGCTCCACTCCGGTTAATTAACGTGTACGGCCCGGCACAAGGGGCTGAGCGGCTGGAGGTTTTTCAGCAGCTCCCACTGCTGCTGGCGACCTCCAGGCCGGTCATTCTGGGCGGGGACTTCAACTGCATCATCGATGCGGCTGGACGATCCGGCAGGGCCGGAAGCAGATTGGACGCTACGTCCAGATCCCTGATGGAAACAGTTAAGGATGCCAAGCTGCACGACGTCTTCAGCAACCCTGCAGACGGAGCGCAGCGTAGATACACCTGGTCGCGGCCAGACGGGTCCATTCGTTCCAGGATAGACTTCCTGTTTGTGTCCCGTGCATTCACAGTCAGATCCACCGAGGTCAAGCCGGTGTTCTTCTCTGACCACTGCCTCCTACTGGCGGACTGCCACTTGGAGGAAGACCTGAGGGTGGGCAGGGGGGCATGGAAGCTAAATGTGCAACTGCTGACCCCAGAGAACATTGAGGAGCTCAAGAGGGATTACAAAGGTTGGAGAACCGTGAAACCCCTCTTTGAGTCCCTGACACACTGGTGGGAAGTGATCAAGGGAAGCATCAAGAGGTTTTTCATCCTCAAAGGCACCCAGAAAGCTAGAAAGGAACAGAGGGAAATGTCCCGACTCCAGGAAAAGATGCAGAATCTGCTCCGGCTGCGGTCGATGGGGGTCGATGTCAAGGAGGAGCTCCAAGAGGTGAAGGGCCAGCAAGCCTCGCACTTTGCCTCGGAGGCCTCCAAGATCATCTTCCGTTCCAGAGTCCGCTCCGTGGAGCAGGATGAGACGTGCTCACGTTTCTTCTTCCAAAAGGTACACAGAGAGCGCTCTGTGATCAGCAGCCTGAAGGAAGAAGACGGCTCAGTAAAGTCATCACGGTCCGACATTCTGAGGATCAGCAAATCCTTTTATGCCGGACTGTATGACGTGAAGCCCACGGACAGCACGGCCTCCCAGTCCTTCCTGTCCTCTATCACGGAGGTCCTAGACCACAGTACTCGGGAGAGCCTAGACAAACCGCTAACCCCTGACGAACTGACTAAGGCCCTCGAGTCCTTCGAGAAGAGTAAAACCCCCGGAAGCGACGGCCTGCCGGCGGAGTTGTATTCGGCTCTGTGGGACTTGATCGGCCCAGACCTGCTAGAAGTGTACGAGAGTATGCTCCTGGCCGGCAGCATGTCAGAATCCATGAGGAAAGGCATCATCACCCTCATCTACAAGCACAAGGGGGAAAGGGAGGAAATTAGAAATTGGCGACCCATTTCACTGTTGAATATGGACTATAAGATTCTGTCCAAGGTCATCGCCAACCGGGTCAAATCCGCTCTGGAATTGGTGATTCACCCTGACCAGACCTGCTCTGTGCCAGGCAGGAAGATCTCTGACAGCCTGGCGCTGCTCAGGGATACGACTGCCTATGTACAGGACAGGGGTGTGGATACCTGCCTCATCAGCTTGGATCAGGAGAAGGCCTTTGACAGAATATCGCACACCTACATGGGGGATGTGCTCTCCAAAATGGGCTTTGGGGAGGGAATTCGAAATTGGATCCAACTGCTCTACACTAACATCAGTAGCGCAGTCTCAATCAATGGGTGGGAAACAGATAGCTTTCCGATTAAATCTGGAGTCAGGCAGGGCTGCCCTCTCTCGCCTGTCCTTTTTGTGTGCTGCATAGAACCCTTTGCCGAGTCCATCAGGAAGGATCCGGGCATAAGAGGAGTGACGATCCCAGGCAGTGGAGGCACTCAGGTAAAAGCCTCCCTGTACATGGACGACGTCGTCGTCTTCTGCTCGGATCCGCTGTCGGTGCGCAGACTGATGCACGTCTGCGACCAGTTCGAACTGGCCTCGGGAGCCAAGGTAAATCGTGGGAAGAGCGAGGCCATGTTCTTTGGGAAGTGGGCTGACCGATCCTTTGTCCCCTTCACTGTCAGGGCTGACGGCCTGAAGGTGCTGGGGATATGGTTCGGAGGGACCGGGGCATGCGTTAGAAACTGGAAGGAGCGAGTGGCTATGGTGAAAAGGAAACTGGGCATGTGGGAGCGACGCTCCCTCTCCATTGCGGGTAAGAACCTGGTCATCAGGTGTGAGGTACTCTCGCTGTTGCTGTACGTGGCGCAGGTCTGGCCCATTCCACACTCCTGCGCGATGGCGATCACTCGAGCCATCTTCCGCTTTATCTGGAGGTCGAAAATGGATCGTGTCTGCAGGGACGCGATGTACAAGCCTCTAGATAAAGGGGGAAAAAACGTGCCCAACATCGCCCTCATACTGATGGCCACCTTTGTGTGTGGCTGCATCAAGCGGTGCGTAGACCCTCAGTACGCAAACACCAAGTGTCACTACGTGCTGAGGTTCTACCTGTCCCCGGTGTTGCGAAGGATGGGTCTGGCCACGCTGCCGCGGAACGCTCCAAGTAGTTGGACCGTGCCGTACCACCTGTCCCTGGTGGAAAAATTTATGCAGAAAAACACCTTTGACCACAAGTCCATCAGGCAGTGGTCAGCACGTAACGTCCTAGAGGCCCTGAGGGATAAGGAGAGGGTGGACCCTGTGGGATGGTTCCCCGAGCAGACTGTCAAAGTCATTTGGCAGAATGCCTCATCGCCAGAACTTTCCAACAAGCACCAAGACGTAGCTTGGCTGGTGGTGAGAAAGGCCCTCCCCGTCAGATCCTTCCTACACGCCAGGAGTCTCACCCCCTCTGCACGATGCCCTCGAGGTGGCTGTGGTGGGGAAGAGACCGTTGTTCACCTCCTTGTGGATTGTGCCTTTGCAAAGAAAGTCTGGAGAGAGATGCAGTGGTTGCTGTCGAGGTTCATCCCGAGCAGTTCTGTGACACAGGACTCTGTGCTCTACGGGCTGTTCCCAGGGACACACACCGAGACAAACATCAACTGCAGCTGGAGGATCATCAACTCGGTGAAAGACGCGCTTTGGTCTGCCCGAAACTTGTTGGTCTTCCAGCACAAAGATTTGTCCCCGACCGATTGTTGCGGACTGGCACAATCCAAAGTCCAGGACTACGTGCTGAGGGACGCACTAAAGCTTGGGGCAGCTGCCGCAAAGGCGCAATGGGGAAGGGTCGCTGTCTAAGACCTTTCTACCACAGCGCACCGAGAGACTGGGAACTGTTTAGAGCCCCTCGGGCTGTACAGATCAAAATGAAAGGCTGTAAATGACTGTAATATTGTTTGTACTGATGCACCTGGTGATACATTTTGTAAAAGTTTAACCTGGATTGTACCCTTGTAATGTTGTTTTTGAAATGGTTTTGAATGTGATTGAAGATTTTTATGAATAAAGTATATTTTTACAAAAAAAAAAAAATCTGTTCTTATCAGTTTAATATCTGATACGTCCCTTATCTGGGGACCATATATTAAATTGATTTTTGGAGCAGGGAGATGGAATAGGGGCTTGCTCCGTCCACTCCACGCATCGACCCGGTATTGCAGTATCTCTGGGAACGGTGCACCCTCCCCTTTCCAGGGGATTTTCAATGCTAAAAATAGTTTTCTTACAAACATCTGCTTTCTTTACTTCTCAACATGTACATGTTCCAAAATCCAACTTTCTTTGGAAAAACTCAGCAAGTCTGGCAGCATCGGCGGAGAAGAAACCAGTCAACGTTTCGAGCCCTCATGGCCCTTCAGCAGAACTGAAGCATAGTTTCAACAAGGGAGAAATATAAATTGGTTTAAGGTGGGTGGGGGGGAAGAGACACATTGAGGGTGTGGTGTGAGCAGATAATCAAAAGATGTCAGAGACAAAAGGGTCAAAGAGGTGTTGAAGGTGGTGGTCTTTGTCTGAGAAAAGTGCTAATTAAGAATGCAAGACAGGATATTCAAAGTACAGCTCTAGTGGGGGTGGGGTGGAAAGACTAAAGGTCTTTAGTCATTCTTAATTAGCACTTTTCTCAGACAAAGACCACCACCTTCAACACCTCTTTGACCCTTTTGTCTCTGACATCTTTTGATTATCTGCTCACACCACACCCTCAATGTGTCTCTTCCCCCCCCACCCACCTTAAACCAATTTATATTTCTCCCTTGTTGAAACTATGCTTCAGTTCTGCTGAAGGGCCATGAGGGCTCGAAACGTTGACTGGTTTCTTCTCCGCCGATGCTGCCAGACTTGCTGAGTTTTTCCAGGTAATTCTGTTTTTATTTTGTTTTGGATTTCCAGCATCCGCAGTAGCTTTTAGCTTTTTGTTTTTATCCAACTTTCTTTCTTTCTCTCTCTCTCTCTCTCTCTCTCACTCACTCACCCGCAGCAGCTACACACAAAAAACACGCACGCTCACCCAACACTCACAGACAGCACTCTCATCTCACAAACACTCTACCTCACTTATACAAAAACAGCTTTCACTTGCAAATACACCTCTCAAACACTCTCTTAGCTGCACCTTTCGCCTCACAACATTTTAAACCAGCTCTCTGCTGCCGCTGCCGCTGCTGCTGCTGACACAGCAACAATCAAAACTCACACCTCAAAGCTCACACACTTTACACAGCTACTCCGAAACCTCTACATCCACATTCACACAATCCTTACATTGCACAAGGAGCCCATTCCGCCCGTCGTGCCTGCACCAGCTCTCCCGGTGAACATTTCACCTCGTGCCTTTCTCCTGCCTTCTCCACGTAACCCGGCACATGCTTTCTTTTCAAATAATCATCTCATTCCCTCTTCAATTGAACCTGCCTCCGCCGCGCTATCAGGTGGTGCATTCCAGACCCTGACCGCTCGCTGCTCCTATCGCTTTTGCTTCTTTTGCCAGTTACTTTAAACCTGTGCCCTCTCCTTCTCGATCCTTGCCCCGGTGCAAACAGTTTCTCCCTATCTACTCTCTCCAGACCCCTCATGATTTTCAATACCTCTATCAAGTCTCCTCTCAGACTTCTTTTCCCCAAGGAATACAGTCCCAACTTCTCCAATCTTACTTCATAACTCAACTTCCTCGCCCCTGGAACCAAACTCGTAAACCTCTTCTGCACTCTCTCCAATGCCTCCACTACCTTCCTAAAATGCAAGTCAAAATGCAATCCCTCAGAGTCGGCATGGCTTTACGAAGAGTAAATCGTGTTTGACTAATTTGCTAGAGTTCTTTGAAGATGTGACAAGCAAAGTGGATAACGGGGATCCTGTAGATGTAGTATGTCTGGACTTCCAGAAGGCATTTGATAAGGTGCCGCACAAAAGATTAATACACAAGATAAGATCACACGCAGCTAAGGGTAATATATTAGCTTGGATAGAGGATTGGCTAACCAACAGAAAGCAGAGAGTCAAGATAAATGGGTCTTTTGTGGATGCCAAGCTGTAACTAGTGGGGTGCCACAGGGTTCGGTCCTCGGGCCCCAACTATTTACTTGGATTCAGGAGTAGAAGGTACTATAGCTAAATTTGCAGATGACACCAAAATAGGTGGGAAAGTAAGTTGCAATGAAGAAATAAGAAATTTACAAATGGATATGGACAGGTTAGGTGAATGGGCCAAAATTTGGCAGATGGAGTTTAACTAAGTTAAATAAGTTTAATAAGTGTGCGGTTATCCATTTTGGTCAGAAGAATAAAAAGGCGACTTATTATTCAAATGGAGAGAAACTTCAGAAATGCTTCAGCACAGAGGGATCTGGGTGTCCTCGCGCACGAATCGCTGAAAGCTAGTATGCAGGTACAGCAGGTAACAAGGAAGGCAAATGGAATCGCTTCTCGGCCTTTTGGCTAAGATCAAGTGTTGCAGGGGCGACACCATGGTCCTACCAAGGCAAGGTCGGGATGGAAGGGCTATAACCAATCGCAATCGAAATCCATACCGTGGGTTACCTATCACCGTCCGAGTCACGGTGAACCACAGCGAAGGAGGATCACCTATGGATCGGGGCTTCTTCACCAGGAGGATCCTGTTGAAGGCGTGCGGCTTCCAAGCTACGGAGATCTTCACCCTGCACGACTCCCGCAAAGGCGGTTATTTTGACGTGACGTTCAAGCGGGTGGCAGACTGCGTCCGGCTCCTGAGGGTGTTCGAGGAGAAGAGAGACCTGCCGGAGATGAAGATCCTGACGGCGGAGCCGCACTTTTCTCTGCCGTTGCAACGGGAACGTGAGGTGATGGTGCATGTGTACAACCCCTTCGTCCCTGTCGCCGACGTGGTCACCTTCCTCACCAGGTACTTCGATAAGGTGGGGAGCGGCACTGAGATTCGAGACGACTTGGGGATCTGGACAGGCAAACGCCTGTTTAAGGTCACGCTAAAGACCGATGGTAAGGGAGCCATTTTCCACCCTCCTTCCAGTTTCGCTATCGGGGGAAACCGTGGCTACCTGGTCTACGCTGGGCAACCCAAGCATTGTCGCTCATGCGGCAAGGCTGGTCATGTGGCGGCCAACTGCAGCGCCTCCCTCTGCAAGATCTGCAAACAGGAAGGGCACCAGACAAAAGACTGCAAACAGGCCAAGTGCTGCAACCTGTGTGGCGAGGCAAGTCACCTCTACAGGACCTGCCCCAAACGCTGCCGTACTTACGCACAGGCAGCCAAAGCCGACCACGGGGAAGCAGAAGAAATGTTTCGTGTCACTCCAACCACCAAGGCCCCCAGGGAGCTCAACGGGACAAAGGAGGACACAGAGAGAGACAAGGTGGAGAAAGAGATTGAGGCAACAGAGAGCCAATCAACAGCACTACCCCCTGAACCTTCCAGTCCTCAGGACAACGAATCAATGGAGGAGGAGGCAGCAGTGGAAAAGCAGCAGGGGGAGTGGCGGACGGTGAAGAACAAGAAAAGTAAGAGGGAGCGAAGAAGAAGCAAAGGCGTTTCCCAGAGAAGCGGCAAGAGGCGTCTCCCATCCGACACGGATGACAAGGGCAGCAGCTCTTCGGATGATGAAGTGCCAGAGCGGCACCGACAGAAGAGGCGGCAAAGCTCCAGGGCGTTGGAGGACGAGACACCCGAGCTCCAGAAAATTGGAGACAACAAGGAGACCAGCGCACCCCAACTTTGCCTGCAACCTGAGGAGGCCAGTGCACCACAGCCCCTGGAATCTGGGAGCAGTGAGGCAATCATCGCACCCCAGCTCCAGGAAGCCGGGAACAGCAACACCCCAGAGGGGGTGAGTTTTGGAGAAGCTTCTCCAGCAAAGGTCATCTCAAAATCCGCTCGCTACGTGAACCTCCAGATGCCACTGGAACAGAACACGGCCAAGGAGATCTACCTCAGCCCATCCAAAGTGAAGGAATTTGAGCTCACTACGGGTATGAAGGAGCAGACTAAAGGTCTGGGACTCTCAGAGACAGTGGGTTTGGTAGGAGAATAAATGCTTTAAAATGGGTTTAAAGATTGTATCCATAAATGTGCGTAGCATTAAATCTACTACGCGATGTGTTGCGACCTTGGACTACCTAGCCAAGGTCAAAGCTGACCTGTTGTTTCTGCAGGAGTGTGCGATACCGCACCTCAGCTCCTACAGGCAATGGTCACGATGGTGGTCCCACGGGCCATCGATCTGGTCGGGCGGAAACGACTCTCGTTCCTCCGGCCTGGGTATTCTGCTGCGGGGAGGCAACTTCACCGTCTCCGAGGTCAAGGAGGTGGTGGGCGGGCGACTCCTGGTAGCAGACGTAATGTACAAGAACGCTCCACTCCGGTTAATTAACGTGTACGGCCCGGCACAAGGGGCTGAGCGGCTGGAGGTTTTTCAGCAGCTCCCACTGCTGCTGGCGACCTCCAGGCCGGTCATTCTGGGCGGGGACTTCAACTGCATCATCGATGCGGCTGGACGATCCGGCAGGGCCGGAAGCAGATTGGACGCTACGTCCAGATCCCTGATGGAAACAGTTAAGGATGCCAAGCTGCACGACGTCTTCAGCAACCCTGCAGACGGAGCGCAGCGTAGATACACCTGGTCGCGGCCAGACGGGTCCATTCGTTCCAGGATAGACTTCCTGTTTGTGTCCCGTGCATTCACAGTCAGATCCACCGAGGTCAAGCCGGTGTTCTTCTCTGACCACTGCCTCCTACTGGCGGACTGCCACTTGGAGGAAGACCTGAGGGTGGGCAGGGGGGCATGGAAGCTAAATGTGCAACTGCTGACCCCAGAGAACATTGAGGAGCTCAAGAGGGATTACAAAGGTTGGAGAACCGTGAAACCCCTCTTTGAGTCCCTGACACACTGGTGGGAAGTGATCAAGGGAAGCATCAAGAGGTTTTTCATCCGCAAAGGCACCCAGAAAGCTAGAAAGGAACAGAGGGAAATGTCCCGACTCCAGGAAAAGATGCAGAATCTGCTCCTGCTGCAGTCGATGGGGGTGGATGTCAAGGAGGAGCTCCAAGAGGTGAAGGGCCAGCAAGCCTCGCACTTTGCCTCGGAGGCCTCCAAGATCATCTTCCGTTCCAGAGTCCGCTCCGTGGAGCAGGATGAGACGTGCTCACGTTTCTTCTTCCAAAAGGTACACAGAGAGCGCTCTGTGATCAGCAGCCTGAAGGAAGAAGACGGCTCAGTAAAGTCATCACGGTCCGACATTCTGAGGATCAGCAAATCCTTTTATGCCGGACTGTATGACGTGAAGCCCACGGACAGCACGGCCTCCCAGTCCTTCCTGTCCTCTATCACGGAGGTCCTAGACCACAGTACGCGGGAGAGCCTAGACAAACCGCTAACTCCTGACGAACTGACTAAGGCCCTCGAGTCCTTCGAGAAGAGTAAAACCCCCGGAAGCGACGGCCTGCCGGCGGAGTTGTATTCGGCTCTGTGGGACTTGATCGGCCCAGACCTGCTAGAAGTGTACGAGAGTATGCTCCTGGCCGGCAGCATGTCAGAATCCATGAGGAAAGGCATCATCACCCTCATCTACAAGCACAAGGGGGAAAGGGAGGAAATTAGAAATTGGCGACCCATTTCACTGTTGAATATGGACTATAAGATTCTGTCCAAGGTCATCGCCAACCGGGTCAAATCCGCTCTGGAATTGGTGATTCACCCTGACCAGACCTGCTCTGTGCCAGGCAGGAAGATCTCTGACAGCCTGGCGCTGCTCAGGGATACGATTGCCTATGTACAGGACAGGGGTGTGGATACCTGCCTCATCAGCTTGGATCAGGAGAAGGCCTTTGACAGAATATCGCACACCTACATGGGGGATGTGCTCTCCAAAATGGGCTTTGGGGAGGGAATTCGAAATTGGATCCAACTGCTCTACACTAACATCAGTAGCGCAGTCTCAATCAATGGGTGGGAAACAGATAGCTTTCCGATTAAATCTGGAGTCAGGCAGGGCTGCCCTCTCTCGCCTGTCCTTTTTGTGTGCTGCATAGAACCCTTTGCCGAGTCCATCAGGAAGGATCCGGGCATAAGAGGAGTGACGATCCCAGGCAGTGGAGGCACTCAGGTAAAAGCCTCCCTGTACATGGACGACGTCGCCGTCTTCTGCTCGGATCCGCTGTCGGTGCGCAGACTGATGCACGTCTGCGACCAGTTCGAACTGGCCTCGGGAGCCAAGGTAAATCGTGGGAAGAGCGAGGCCATGTTCTTTGGGAAGTGGGCTGACCGATCCTTTGTCCCCTTCACTGTCAGGGCTGACGGCCTGAAGGTGCTGGGGATATGGTTCGGAGGGACCGGGGCATGCGTTAGAAACTGGAAGGAGCGAGTGGCTATGGTGAAAAGGAAACTGGGCATGTGGGAGCGACGCTCCCTCTCCATTGCGGGTAAGAACCTGGTCATCAGGTGTGAGGTACTCTCGCTGTTGCTGTACGTGGCGCAGGTCTGGCCCATTCCCCACTCCTGCGCGATGGCGATCACTCGAGCCATCTTCCGCTTTATCTGGAGGTCGAAAATGGATCGTGTCTGCAGGGACGCGATGTACAAGCCTCTAGATAAAGGGGGAAAAAACGTGCCCAACATCGCCCTCATACTGATGGCCACCTTTGTGTGCGGCTGCATCAAGCGGTGCGTAGACCCTCAGTACGCAAACACCAAGTGTCACTACGTGCTGAGGTTCTACCTGTCCCCGGTGTTGCGAAGGATGGGTCTGGCCACGCTGCCGCGGAACGCTCCAAGTAGTTGGACCGTGCCGTACCACCTGTCCCTGGTGGAAAAATTTATGCAGAAAAACACCTTTGACCACAAGTCCATCAGGCAGTGGTCAGCACGTAACGTCCTAGAGGCCCTGAGGGATAAGGAGAGGGTGGACCCTGTGGGATGGTTCCCCGAGCAGACTGTCAAAGTCATTTGGCAGAATGCCTCATCGCCAGAACTTTCCAACAAGCACCAAGACGTAGCTTGGCTGGTGGTGAGAAAGGCCCTCCCCGTCAGATCCTTCCTACACGCCAGGAGTCTCACCCCCTCTGCACGATGCCCTCGAGGTGGCTGTGGTGGGGAAGAGACCGTTGTTCACCTCCTTGTGGATTGTGCCTTTGCAAAGAAAGTCTGGAGAGAGATGCAGTGGTTGCTGTCGAGGTTCATCCCGAGCAGTTCTGTGACACAGGACTCTGTGCTCTACGGGCTGTTCCCAGGGACACACACCGAGACAAACATCAACTGCAGCTGGAGGATCATCAACTCGGTGAAAGAGGCGCTTTGGTCTGCCCGAAACTTGTTGGTCTTCCAGCACAAAGATTTGTCCCCGACCGATTGTTGCGGACTGGCACAATCCAAAGTCCAGGACTACGTGCTGAGGGACGCACTAAAGCTTGGGGCAGCTGCCGCAAAGGCGCAATGGGGAAGGGTCGCTGTCTAAGACCTTTCTACCACAGCGCACCGAGAGACTGGGAACTGTTTAGAGCCCCTCGGGCTGTACAGATCAAAATGAAAGGCTGTAAATGACTGTAATATTGTTTGTACTGATGCACCTGGTGATACATTTTGTAAAAGTTTAACCTGGATTGTACCCTTGTAATGTTGTTTTTGAAATGGTTTTGAATGTGATTGAAGATTTTTATGAATAAAGTATATTTTTACAAAAAAAAAAAAAAAATCTGTTCTTATCAGTTTAATATCTGATACGTCCCTTATCTGGGGACCATATATTAAATTGATTTTTGGAGCAGGGAGATGGAATAGGGGCTTGCTCCGTCCACTCCACGCATCGACCCGGTATTGCAGTATCTCTGGGAACGGTGCACCCTCCCCTTTCCAGGGGATTTTCAATGCTAAAAATAGTTTTCTTACAAACATCTGCTTTCTTTACTTCTCAACATGTACATGTTCCAAAATCCAACTTTCTTTGGAAAAACTCAGCAAGTCTGGCAGCATCGGCGGAGAAGAAACCAGTCAACGTTTCGAGCCCTCATGGCCCTTCAGCAGAACTGAAGCATAGTTTCAACAAGGGAGAAATATAAATTGGTTTAAGGTGGGTGGGGGGGAAGAGACACATTGAGGGTGTGGTGTGAGCAGATAATCAAAAGATGTCAGAGACAAAAGGGTCAAAGAGGTGTTGAAGGTGGTGGTCTTTGTCTGAGAAAAGTGCTAATTAAGAATGCAAGACAGGATATTCAAAGTACAGCTCTAGTGGGGGTGGGGTGGAAAGACTAAAGGTCTTTAGTCATTCTTAATTAGCACTTTTCTCAGACAAAGACCACCACCTTCAACACCTCTTTGACCCTTTTGTCTCTGACATCTTTTGATTATCTGCTCACACCACACCCTCAATGTGTCTCTTCCCCCCCCACCCACCTTAAACCAATTTATATTTCTCCCTTGTTGAAACTATGCTTCAGTTCTGCTGAAGGGCCATGAGGGCTCGAAACGTTGACTGGTTTCTTCTCCGCCGATGCTGCCAGACTTGCTGAGTTTTTCCAGGTAATTCTGTTTTTATTTTGTTTTGGATTTCCAGCATCCGCAGTAGCTTTTAGCTTTTTGTTTTTATCCAACTTTCTTTCTTTCTCTCTCTCTCTCTCTCTCTCTCACTCACTCACCCGCAGCAGCTACACACAAAAAACACGCACGCTCACCCAACACTCACAGACAGCACTCTCATCTCACAAACACTCTACCTCACTTATACAAAAACAGCTTTCACTTGCAAATACACCTCTCAAACACTCTCTCAGCTGCACCTTTCGCCTCACAACATTTTAAACCAGCTCTCTGCTGCCGCTGCCGCTGCTGCTGCTGACACAGCAACAATCAAAACTCACACCTCAAAGCTCACACACTTTACACAGCTACTCCGAAACCTCTACATCCACATTCACACAATCCTTACATTGCACAAGGAGCCCATTCCGCCCGTCGTGCCTGCACCAGCTCTCCCGGTGAACATTTCACCTCGTGCCTTTCTCCTGCCTTCTCCACGTAACCCGGCACATGCTTTCTTTTCAAATAATCATCTCATTCCCTCTTCAATTGAACCTGCCTCCGCCGCGCTATCAGGTGGTGCATTCCAGACCCTGACCGCTCGCTGCTCCTATCGCTTTTGCTTCTTTTGCCAGTTACTTTAAACCTGTGCCCTCTCCTTCTCGATCCTTGCCCCGGTGCAAACAGTTTCTCCCTATCTACTCTCTCCAGAGCCCTCATGATTTTCAATACCTCTATCAAGTCTCCTCTCAGACTTCTTTTCCCCAAGGAATACAGTCCCAACTTCTCCAATCTTACTTCATAACTCAACTTCCTCGCCCCTGGAACCAAACTCGTAAACCTCTTCTGCACTCTCTCCAATGCCTCCACTACCTTCCTAAAATGCAAGTCAAAATGCAATCCCTCAGAGTCGGCATGGCTTTACGAAGAGTAAATCGTGTTTGACTAATTTGCTAGAGTTCTTTGAAGATGTGACAAGCAAAGTGGATAACGGGGATCCTGTAGATGTAGTATGTCTGGACTTCCAGAAGGCATTTGATAAGGTGCCGCACAAAAGATTAATACACAAGATAAGATCACACGCAGCTAAGGGTAATATATTAGCTTGGATAGAGGATTGGCTAACCAACAGAAAGCAGAGAGTCAAGATAAATGGGTCTTTTGTGGATGCCAAGCTGTAACTAGTGGGGTGCCACAGGGTTCGGTCCTCGGGCCCCAACTATTTACTTGGATTCAGGAGTAGAAGGTACTATAGCTAAATTTGCAGATGACACCAAAATAGGTGGGAAAGTAAGTTGCAATGAAGAAATAAGAAATTTACAAATGGATATGGACAGGTTAGGTGAATGGGCCAAAATTTGGCAGATGGAGTTTAACTAAGTTAAATAAGTTTAATAAGTGTGCGGTTATCCATTTTGGTCAGAAGAATAAAAAGGCGACTTATTATTCAAATGGAGAGAAACTTCAGAAATGCTTCAGCACAGAGGGATCTGGGTGTCCTCGCGCACGAATCGCTGAAAGCTAGTATGCAGGTACAGCAGGTAACAAGGAAGGCAAATGGAATCGCTTCTCGGCCTTTTGGCTAAGATCAAGTGTTGCAGGGGCGACACCATGGTCCTGCCATGGCAAGGTCGGGATGGAAGGGCGAAAACCAATCGCAATCCGAATTCATACCGTGGGTTACCTATCACCGTCCGAGTCACGGTGAACCACAGCGACGAAGGAGGATCACCTATGGATCGGGGCTTCTTCACCAGGAGGATCCTGTTGAAGGCGTGCGGCTTCCAAGCTACGGAGATCTTCACCCTGCACGACTCCCGCAAAGGTGGTTATTTCGACGTGACGTTCAAGCAAGTGGCAGACTGCGTCCGGCTCCTGAGGGTGTTCGAGGAGAAGAGAGACCTGCCGGAGATGAAGATCCTGACGGCGGAGCCGCACTTTTCTCTGCCGTTGCAACGGGAACGTGAGGTGATGGTGCATGTGTACAACCCCTTCGTCCCTGTCGCCGACGTGGTCACCTTCCTCACCAGGTACTTCGATAAGGTGGGGAGCGGCACCGAGATTCGAGACGACTTGGGGATCTGGACAGGCAAACGCCTGTTTAAGGTCACGCTAAAGACCGATGGTAAGGGAGCCATTTTCCACCCTCCTTCCAGTTTCGCAATCGGGGGAAACCGTGGCTACCTGGTCTACGCTGGGCAACCCAAGCATTGTCGCTCATGCGGCAAGGCTGGTCATGTGGCGGCCAACTGCAGCGCCTCCCTCTGCAAGATCTGCAAACAGGAAGGGCACCAGACAAAAGACTGCAAACAGGCCAAGTGCTGCAACCTGTGTGGCGAGGCAAGTCACCTCTACAGGACCTGCCCCAAACGCTGCCGTACTTACGCACAGGCAGCCAAAGCCGACCACGGGGAAGCAGAAGAAATGTTTCGTGTCACTCCAACCACCAAGGCCCCCAGGGAGCTCAACGGGACAAAGGAGGACACAGAGAGAGACAAGGTGGAGAAAGAGATTGAGGCAACAGAGAGCCAATCAACAGCACTACCCCCTGAACCTTCCAGTCCTCAGGACAACGAATCAATGGAGGAGGAGGCAGCAGTGGAAAAGCAGCAGGGGGAGTGGCGGACGGTGAAGAACAAGAAAAGTAAGAGGGAGCGAAGAAGAAGCAAAGGCGTTTCCCAGAGAAGCGGCAAGAGGCGTCTCCCATCCGACACGGATGACAAGGGCAGCAGCTCTTCGGATGATGAAGTGCCAGAGCGGCACCGACAGAAGAGGCGGCAAAGCTCCAGGGCGTTGGAGGACGAGACACCCGAGCTCCAGAAAATTGGAGACAACAAGGAGACCAGCGCACCCCAACTTTGCCTGCAACCTGAGGAGGCCAGTGCACCACAGCCCCTGGAATCTGGGAGCAGTGAGGCAATCATCGCACCCCAGCTCCAGGAAGCCGGGAACAGCAACACCCCAGAGGGGGTGAGTTTTGGAGAAGCTTCTCCAGCAAAGGTCATCTCAAAATCCGCTCGCTACGTGAACCTCCAGATGCCACTGGAACAGAACACGGCCAAGGAGATCTACCTCAGCCCATCCAAAGTGAAGGAATTTGAGCTCACTACGGGTATGAAGGAGCAGACTAAAGGTCTGGGACTCTCAGAGACAGTGGGTTTGGTAGGAGAATAAATGCTTTAAAATGGGTTTAAAGATTGTATCCATAAATGTGCGTAGCATTAAATCTACTACGCGATGTGTTGCGACCTTGGACTACCTAGCCAAGGTCAAAGCTGACCTGTTGTTTCTGCAGGAGTGTGCGATACCGCACCTCAGCTCCTACAGGCAATGGTCACGATGGTGGTCCCACGGGCCATCGATCTGGTCGGGCGGAAACGACTCTCGTTCCTCCGGCCTGGGTATTCTGCTGCGGGGAGGCAACTTCACCGTCTCCGAGGTCAAGGAGGTGGTGGGCGGGCGACTCCTGGTAGCAGACGTAATGTACAAGAACGCTCCACTCCGGTTAATTAACGTGTACGGCCCGGCACAAGGGGCTGAGCGGCTGGAGGTTTTTCAGCAGCTCCCACTGCTGCTGGCGACCTCCAGGCCGGTCATTCTGGGCGGGGACTTCAACTGCATCATCGATGCGGCTGGACGATCCGGCAGGGCCGGAAGCAGATTGGACGCTACGTCCAGATCCCTGATGGAAACAGTTAAGGATGCCAAGCTGCACGACGTCTTCAGCAACCCTGCAGACGGAGCGCAGCGTAGATACACCTGGTCGCGGCCAGACGGGTCCATTCGTTCCAGGATAGACTTCCTGTTTGTGTCCCGTGCATTCACAGTCAGATCCACCGAGGTCAAGCCGGTGTTCTTCTCTGACCACTGCCTCCTACTGGCGGACTGCCACTTGGAGGAAGACCTGAGGGTGGGCAGGGGGGCATGGAAGCTAAATGTGCAACTGCTGACCCCAGAGAACATTGAGGAGCTCAAGAGGGATTACAAAGGTTGGAGAACCGTGAAACCCCTCTTTGAGTCCCTGACACACTGGTGGGAAGTGATCAAGGGAAGCATCAAGAGGTTTTTCATCCGCAAAGGCACCCAGAAAGCTAGAAAGGAACAGAGGGAAATGTCCCGACTCCAGGAAAAGATGCAGAATCTGCTCCGGCTGCAGTCGATGGGGGTGGATGTCAAGGAGGAGCTCCAAGAGGTGAAGGGCCAGCAAGCCTCGCACTTTGCCTCGGAGGCCTCCAAGATCATCTTCCGTTCCAGAGTCCGCTCCGTGGAGCAGGATGAGACGTGCTCACGTTTCTTCTTCCAAAAGGTACACAGAGAGCGCTCTGTGATCAGCAGCCTGAAGGAAGAAGACGGCTCAGTAAAGTCATCACGGTCCGACATTCTGAGGATCAGCAAATCCTTTTATGGCGGACTGTATGACGTGAAGCCCACGGACAGCACGGCCTCCCAGTCCTTCCTGTCCTCTATCACGGAGGTCTTAGACCACAGTACGCGGGAGAGCCTAGACAAACCGCTAACTCCTGACGAACTGACTAAGGCCCTCGAGTCCTTCGAGAAGAGTAAAACCCCCGGAAGCGACGGCCTGCCGGCGGAGTTGTATTCGGCTCTGTGGGACTTGATCGGCCCAGACCTGCTAGCAGTGTACGAGAGTATGCTCCTGGCCGGCAGCATGTCAGAATCCATGAGGAAAGGCATCATCACCCTCATCTACAAGCACAAGGGGGAAAGGGAGGAAATTAGAAATTGGCGACCCATTTCACTGTTGAATGTGGACTATAAGATTCTGTCCAAGGTCATCGCCAACCGGGTCAAATCCGCTCTGGAATTGGTGATTCACCCTGACCAGACCTGCTCTGTGCCAGGCAGGAAGATCTCTGACAGCCTGGCGCTGCTCAGGGATACGATTGCCTATGTACAGGACAGGGGTGTGGATACCTGCCTCATCAGCTTGGATCAGGAGAAGGCCTTTGACAGAATATCGCACACCTACATGGGGGATGTGCTCTCCAAAATGGGCTTTGGGGAGGGAATTCGAAATTGGATCCAACTGCTCTACACTAACATCAGTAGCGCAGTCTCAATCAATGGGTGGGAAACAGATAGCTTTCCCATTAAATCTGGAGTCAGGCAGGGCTGTCCTCTCTCGCCTGTCCTTTTCGTGTGCTGCATAGAACCCTTTGCCGAGTCCATCAGGAAGGATCCGGGCATAAGAGGAGTGACGATCCCAGGCAGTGGAGGCACTCAGGTAAAAGCCTCCCTGTACATGGACGACGTCGCCGTCTTCTGCTCGGATCCGCTGTCGGTGCGCAGACTGATGCACGTCTGCGACCAGTTCGAACTGGCCTCGGGAGCCAAGGTAAATCGTGGGAAGAGCGAGGCCATGTTCTTTGGGAACTGGGCTGACCGATCCTTTGTCCCCTTCACTGTCAGGGCTGACGGCCTGAAGGTGCTGGGGATATGGTTCGGAGGGACCGGGGCATGCGTTAGAAACTGGAAGGAGCGAGTGGCTATGGTGAAAAGGAAACTGGGCATGTGGGATCGACGCTCCCTCTCCATTGCGGGTAAGAACCTGGTCATCAGGTGTGAGGTACTCTCGCTGTTGCTGTACGTGGCGCAGGTCTGGCCCATTCCAGACTCCTGCGCGACGGCGATCACTCGAGCCATCTTCCGCTTTATCTGGAGGTCGAAAATGGATCGTGTCCGCAGGGACGCGATCTACAAGCCTCTAGATAAAGGGGGAAAAAACGTGCCCAACATCGCCCTCATACTGATGGCCACCTTTGTGTGCGGCTGCATCAAGCGGTGCGTAGACCCTCAGTACGCAAACACCAAGCGTCACTACGTGCTGAGGTTCTACCTGTCCCCGGTGTTGCGAAGGATGGGTCTGGCCACGCTGCCGCGGAACGCTCCAAGTAGTTGGACCGTGCCGTACCACCTGTCCCTGGTGGAAAAATTGATGCAGAAAAACACCTTTGACCACAAGTCCATCAGGCAGTGGTCAGCACGTAACGTCCTAGAGGCCCTGAGGGATAAGGAGAGGGTGGACCCTGTGGGATGGTTCCCCGAGCAGACTGTCAAAGTCATTTGGCAGAATGCCTCATCGCCAGAACTTTCCAACAAGCACCAAGACGTAGCTTGGCTGGTGGTGAGAAAGGCCCTCCCCGTCAGATCCTTCCTACACGCCAGGAAGCTCACCCCCTCTGCACGTTGCCCTCGAGGTGGCTGTGGTGGGGAAGAGACCGTTGTCCACCTCCTTGTGGATTGTGCCTTTGCAAAGAAAGTCTGGAGAGAGATGCAGTGGTTGCTGTCGAGGTTCATCCCGAGCAGTTCTGTGACACAGGACTCTGTGCTCTACGGGCTGTTCCCAGGGACACACACCGAGACAAACATCAACTGCAGCTGGAGGATCATCAACTCGGTGAAAGAGGCGCTTTGGTCTGCCCGAAACTTGTTGGTCTTCCAGCACAAAGAGTTGTCCCCGACCGATTGTTGCGGACTGGCACAATCCAAAGTCCAGGACTACGTGCTGAGGGACGCACTAAAGCTTGGGGCAGCTGCCGCAAAGGCGCAATGGGGAAGGGTCGCTGTCTAAGACCTTTCTACCACAGCGCACCGAGAGACTGGGAACTGTTTAGAGCCCCTCGGGCTGTACAGATCAAAATGAAAGGCTGTAAATGATTGTAATATTGTTTGTACTAATGCACCTGGTGATACATTTTGTAAAAGTTTAACCCTGGATTGTACCCTTGTAAGGTTGTTTTTGAAATGGTGTGGAATGTGATTGAAGATATTTTATGAATAAAGTATATTTTTACAAAAAAAAAAAAAAATCTGTTCTTATCAGTTTAATATCTGATACGTCCCTTATCTGGGGACCATATATTAAATTGATTTTTGGAGCAGGGAGATGGAATAGGGGCTTGCTCCGTCCACTCCACGCATCGACCCGGTATTGCAGTATCTCTGGGAACGGTGCACCCTCCCCTTTCCAGGGGATTTTCAATGCTAAAAATAGTTTTCTTACAAACATCTGCTTTCTTTACTTCTCAACATGTACATGTTCCAAAATCCAACTTTCTTTCTTTCTCTCTCTCTCTCTCTCTCTCTCACTCACTCACTCACCCGCAGCAGCTACACACAAAAAACACGCACTCTCACCCAACACTCGCTGGCAGGGCCGGCAGCAGATTGGACGCTACGTCCAGATCCCTGATGGAAACAGTTAAGGATGCCAAGCTGCACGACGTCTTCAGCAACCCTGCAGACCGAGCGCAGCGTAGATACACCTGGTCGCGGCCAGACGGGTCCATTCGTTCCAGGATAGACTTCCTGTTTGTGTCCCGTGCATTCACAGTCAGATCCACCGAGGTCAAGCCGGTGTTCTTCTCTGACCACTGCCTCCTACTGGCGGACTGCCACTTGGAGAAGGACCTGAGGGTGGGCAGGGGGGCATGGAAGCTAAATGTGCAACTGCTGACCCCAGAGAACATTGAGGAGCTCAAGAGGGATTACAAAGGTTGGAGAACCGTGAAACCCCTCTTTGAGTCCCTGACACACTGGTGGGAAGCGATCAAGGGAAACATCAAGAGGTTTTTCATCCTCAAAGGCACCCAGAAAGCTAGAAAGGAACCGAGGGAAATGTCCCGACTCCAGAAAAAGATGCAGAATCTGCTCCGGCTGCAGTCGATGGGGGTGGATGTCAAGGAGGAGCTCCAAGAGGTGAAGGGCCAGCAAGCCTCGCACTTTGCCTCGGAGGCCTCCAAGATCATCTTCCGTTCCAGAGTCCGCTCCATGGAGCAGGATGAGACGTGCTCACGTTTCTTCTTCCAAAAGGTACACAGAGAGCGCTCTGTGATCAGCAGCCTGAAGGAAGAAGACGGCTCAGTAAAGTCATCACGGTCCGACATTCTGAGGATCAGCAAATCCTTTTATGGCGGACTGTATGACGTGAAGCCCACGGACAGCACGGCCTCCCAGTCCTTCCTGTCCTCTATCACGGAGGTCTTAGACCACAGTACGCGGGAGAGCCTAGACAAACCGCTAACTCCTGACGAACTGACTAAGGCCCTCGAGTCCTTCGAGAAGAGTAAAACCCCCGGAAGCGACGGCCTGCCGGCGGAGTTGTATTCGGCTCTGTGGGACTTGATCGGCCCAGACCTGCTAGCAGTGTACGAGAGTATGCTCCTGGCCGGCAGCATGTCAGAATCCATGAGGAAAGGCATCATCACCCTCATCTACAAGCACAAGGGGGAAAGGGAGGAAATTAGAAATTGGCGACCCATTTCACTGTTGAATGTGGACTATAAGATTCTGTCCAAGGTCATCGCCAACCGGGTCAAATCCGCTCTGGAATTGGTGATTCACCCTGACCAGACCTGCTCTGTGCCAGGCAGGAAGATCTCTGACAGCCTGGCGCTGCTCAGGGATACGATTGCCTATGTACAGGACAGGGGTGTGGATACCTGCCTCATCAGCTTGGATCAGGAGAAGGCCTTTGACAGAATATCGCACACCTACATGGGGGATGTGCTCTCCAAAATGGGCTTTGGGGAGGGAATTCGAAATTGGATCCAACTGCTCTACACTAACATCAGTAGCGCAGTCTCAATCAATGGGTGGGAAACAGATAGCTTTCCCATTAAATCTGGAGTCAGGCAGGGCTGTCCTCTCTCGCCTGTCCTTTTCGTGTGCTGCATAGAACCCTTTGCCGAGTCCATCAGGAAGGATCCGGGCATAAGAGGAGTGACGATCCCAGGCAGTGGAGGCACTCAGGTAAAAGCCTCCCTGTACATGGACGACGTCGCCGTCTTCTGCTCGGATCCGCTGTCGGTGCGCAGACTGATGCACGTCTGCGACCAGTTCGAACTGGCCTCGGGAGCCAAGGTAAATCGTGGGAAGAGCGAGGCCATGTTCTTTGGGAACTGGGCTGACCGATCCTTTGTCCCCTTCACTGTCAGGGCTGACGGCCTGAAGGTGCTGGGGATATGGTTCGGAGGGACCGGGGCATGCGTTAGAAACTGGAAGGAGCGAGTGGCTATGGTGAAAAGGAAACTGGGCATGTGGGATCGACGCTCCCTCTCCATTGCGGGTAAGAACCTGGTCATCAGGTGTGAGGTACTCTCGCTGTTGCTGTACGTGGCGCAGGTCTGGCCCATTCCAGACTCCTGCGCGACGGCGATCACTCGAGCCATCTTCCGCTTTATCTGGAGGTCGAAAATGGATCGTGTCCGCAGGGACGCGATCTACAAGCCTCTAGATAAAGGGGGAAAAAACGTGCCCAACATCGCCCTCATACTGATGGCCACCTTTGTGTGCGGCTGCATCAAGCGGTGCGTAGACCCTCAGTACGCAAACACCAAGCGTCACTACGTGCTGAGGTTCTACCTGTCCCCGGTGTTGCGAAGGATGGGTCTGGCCACGCTGCCGCGGAACGCTCCAAGTAGTTGGACCGTGCCGTACCACCTGTCCCTGGTGGAAAAATTGATGCAGAAAAACACCTTTGACCACAAGTCCATCAGGCAGTGGTCAGCACGTAACGTCCTAGAGGCCCTGAGGGATAAGGAGAGGGTGGACCCTGTGGGATGGTTCCCCGAGCAGACTGTCAAAGTCATTTGGCAGAATGCCTCATCGCCAGAACTTTCCAACAAGCACCAAGACGTAGCTTGGCTGGTGGTGAGAAAGGCCCTCCCCGTCAGATCCTTCCTACACGCCAGGAAGCTCACCCCCTCTGCACGTTGCCCTCGAGGTGGCTGTGGTGGGGAAGAGACCGTTGTCCACCTCCTTGTGGATTGTGCCTTTGCAAAGAAAGTCTGGAGAGAGATGCAGTGGTTGCTGTCGAGGTTCATCCCGAGCAGTTCTGTGACACAGGACTCTGTGCTCTACGGGCTGTTCCCAGGGACACACACCGAGACAAACATCAACTGCAGCTGGAGGATCATCAACTCGGTGAAAGAGGCGCTTTGGTCTGCCCGAAACTTGTTGGTCTTCCAGCACAAAGAGTTGTCCCCGACCGATTGTTGCGGACTGGCACAATCCAAAGTCCAGGACTACGTGCTGAGGGACGCACTAAAGCTTGGGGCAGCTGCCGCAAAGGCGCAATGGGGAAGGGTCGCTGTCTAAGACCTTTCTACCACAGCGCACCGAGAGACTGGGAACTGTTTAGAGCCCCTCGGGCTGTACAGATCAAAATGAAAGGCTGTAAATGATTGTAATATTGTTTGTACTAATGCACCTGGTGATACATTTTGTAAAAGTTTAACCCTGGATTGTACCCTTGTAAGGTTGTTTTTGAAATGGTGTGGAATGTGATTGAAGATATTTTATGAATAAAGTATATTTTTACAAAAAAAAAAAAAAATCTGTTCTTATCAGTTTAATATCTGATACGTCCCTTATCTGGGGACCATATATTAAATTGATTTTTGGAGCAGGGAGATGGAATAGGGGCTTGCTCCGTCCACTCCACGCATCGACCCGGTATTGCAGTATCTCTGGGAACGGTGCACCCTCCCCTTTCCAGGGGATTTTCAATGCTAAAAATAGTTTTCTTACAAACATCTGCTTTCTTTACTTCTCAACATGTACATGTTCCAAAATCCAACTTTCTTTCTTTCTCTCTCTCTCTCTCTCTCTCTCACTCACTCACTCACCCGCAGCAGCTACACACAAAAAACACGCACTCTCACCCAACACTCGCTGGCAGGGCCGGCAGCAGATTGGACGCTACGTCCAGATCCCTGATGGAAACAGTTAAGGATGCCAAGCTGCACGACGTCTTCAGCAACCCTGCAGACCGAGCGCAGCGTAGATACACCTGGTCGCGGCCAGACGGGTCCATTCGTTCCAGGATAGACTTCCTGTTTGTGTCCCGTGCATTCACAGTCAGATCCACCGAGGTCAAGCCGGTGTTCTTCTCTGACCACTGCCTCCTACTGGCGGACTGCCACTTGGAGAAGGACCTGAGGGTGGGCAGGGGGGCATGGAAGCTAAATGTGCAACTGCTGACCCCAGAGAACATTGAGGAGCTCAAGAGGGATTACAAAGGTTGGAGAACCGTGAAACCCCTCTTTGAGTCCCTGACACACTGGTGGGAAGCGATCAAGGGAAACATCAAGAGGTTTTTCATCCTCAAAGGCACCCAGAAAGCTAGAAAGGAACCGAGGGAAATGTCCCGACTCCAGAAAAAGATGCAGAATCTGCTCCGGCTGCAGTCGATGGGGGTCGATGTCAAGGAGGAGCTCCAAGAGGTGAAGGGCCAGCAAGCCTCGCACTTTGCCTCGGAGGCCTCCAAGATCATCTTCCGTTCCAGAGTCCGCTCCATGGAGCAGGATGAGACGTGCTCACGTTTCTTCTTCCAAAAGGTACACAGAGAGCGCTCTGTGATCAGCAGCCTGAAGGAAGAAGACGGCTCAGTAAAGTCATCACGGTCCGACATTCTGAGGATCAGCAAATCCTTTTATGCCGGATTGTATGACGTGAAGCCCACGGACAGCACGGCCTCCCAGTCCTTCCTGTCCTCTATCACGGAGGTCTTAGACCACAGTACGCGGGAGAGCCTGGACAAACCGCTAACTCCTGACGAACTGACTAAGGCCCTCGAGTCCTTGGAGAAGAGTAAAACCCCCGGAAGCGACGGCTTGCCGGCGGAGTTGTATTCGGCTCTGTGGGACTTGATCGGCCCAGACCTGCTAGGAGTGTACGAGAGTATGCTCCTGGCCGGTAGTATGTCAGAATCCATGAGGAAAGGCATCATCACCCTCATCTACAAGCACAAGGGGGAAAGGGAGGAAATTAGAAATTGGCGACCCATTTCACTGTTGAATGTGGACTATAAGATTCTGTCCAAGGTCATCGCCAACCGGGTCAAATCCGCTCTGGAATTGGTGATTCACCCTGACCAGACCTGCTCTGTGCCAGGCAGGAAGATCTCTGACAGCCTGGCGCTGCTCAGGGATACGATTGCCTATGTACAGGACAGGGGGGTGGATACCTGCCTCATCAGCTTGGATCAGGAGAAGGCCTTTGACAGAATATCGCACACCTACATGGTAGATGTGCGCTCCAAAATGGGGTTTGGGGAGGGAATTCGAAATTGGATCCAACTGCTCTACACTAACATCAGTAGCGCAGTCTCAATCAACGGGTGGGAAACAGATAGCTTTCCGATTAAATCTGGAGTCAGGCAGGGCTGTCCTCTCTCGCCTGTTCTTTTCGTGTGTTGCATAGAACCCTTTGCCGAGTCCATCAGGAAGGATCCGGGCATAAGAGGAGTGACGATCCCAGGCAGTGGAGGCATTCAGGTAAAAGCCTCCCTGTACATGGACGACGTCGCCGTCTTCTGGTCGGATCCGCTGTCGGTGCGCAGACTGATCCACATCTGCGACAAGATAGGATATAAAGCAGTGTAAAGTAAGTTAATAACAAATTGAGAAAGTAAATATGGAACACAAAATATTTTAAAACGAGGGCACAGGTTAAAAACATGATCCTAATTTCTGTTGAACTGAATGAGGCGAGTCATTACAGTGCGTGACCGATTTGTTTAAGTGTGCGGGCCCATTAAATTTTTTGCACAGCCGCGCAAATTTAAAGGGGCTTATGTGGCGGTGTGTCTGTGAGGAAACGTTGACTGTGACCTCTCCTCATATCTTGTATCCCACTGTGAAACCATCTTCAGCTCCCAAATTGCACTCAGACAATGTGCTACATTTGCATATTGTGCAGGAGTCGGGGGAGGGGTCATGGGGCTGCCCCTTGTCTCTGTACTTGAAAACTGTCTCTAATGGCAGCCAGGCAGCAACTGTTGTGCTTACTCAAAGCCAACCTGAAGAAAAGGCAAGACATGTTGGGTGCTGAGAGGGAGAAGCATTGCCACTTTAGGTTCTACTTGGATTTTACTGAGGTAAAAGGTGATTGAAAAAGTCAAGCATTTCTCCCCTAGCAGTTACCACTGAGGACAAATAATAGCGAGCGCTGATCTGTCACTGAGCACTGAGGCCGGCCAAGGGGAGGCATCTGAAAGCTGCAGAGAAAGCAAGAAGCCAGGATGGACGACTGAGAATACAGAAAAATACTGGCTGAGGTAGACAGCAAAAACTGTGACACAAGCTCAGGTAAGCGTGGTGTTTTGCAGTTCAAGTGCATCACTTTGTGACAGTATAGATATTTTTCACTTTCCTAGGATAAGGCTGTTCCCTTTCTAGAAGTTAGAAGCAGCCGTGCAGATGTATTTTCTGCGCTCCTTTGCTTGCCTGCTGAATAGGACTGATTGGAGGTGAAAAGGTGATTAAAAGAGAGCCGACATCATTGCAGGCTGGCAGATACTGTGCTGTGCTGTGCTGTGCTGTGCATGCAGGTGGTTTTGTTGTTTGGCTTGTATGTGACTTCTGGTTGAAGCTGAAAGATTTCTAAAATTTTGAAGGAAATAATCTTTGAGAAGGGGAGAAACATTTTCAACATTTTAACAGGATCTAAGGCTGTTCACTGTGTCGTACCTGTACTTATCCTTGCTGCCACCTGTCTTCTCACTGCTGATCATCATCTTGTGTTATTATAATGATATAATGCATTGGACTTATTTACTGTGACTTCATAACATGACACATTTCCCTTCTGGTGATGTCATGCTGACATCCCGTAAAGGAAATAGACCAACAGTCAGCCCAAAAGAAGGCCCAATGCCAAGCAAAGGAAGCCCATAACGAGGATGCTAGACAGCTCGTACAAAAGAAAGCAGGGCATCAGGAAACAACTCAACAGCAGCTGACGTAGTACTCTCCAGGTTCAGTGCAGGAGAAGTACTGGAATCAGTAAAAACTAATGCCCCTACATGTACGAACATACAACTTAGGAGCAGGAGTAGGCCACTGGGCCCCAAGAGCCTGCTCCACTATTCAGAAGATCATGGCTGATCTGATTGCAACCTCAACCCCACATTCCTGCCTACCACCGATAACCTTCCACCCCGCCTTGTTAATCTATCCAGCTCTGTCTTGAAAATATTCAAAGACCCTGTTTCCACCACCTTTTGAGGAAGAGAGTTCCAAAGACTCACTACGCTCTGAGAGAAACGCTCCTGACTTTGCCTTCCCTGTAGATGTGGAAGGAGTTTAGCTGCATGCCAGGTCAGCCGGCAAGCTCCACAGACTGATCGGCGCAGGCTTGGAGGGCCGAAATACATGTTCCTGTGCTGTACGTTTTTTTTGTTCTTTGTTCTTTGACTGCCCAAACTGAAAGCAAAGACAAAAATACAGCAGGCCTCGATCGAAGAACTCCTCTGCGCTGTGAGCTAGTTGCTCACACGGAAACTCAGCTACAAAGACTCGTGGATTGTCTCTCATGCCTGTCACGTGTTCTCCCTTGTGACTGACCGTTTCTCGAAATTTCCCATTACCTGCCAGTTACACGACACATCTAGCGCAACCATTGCAGGAAGGAACATTGCAGACATTTCAAAATGGTCATAACAGACAGTCAGACAGTGCAATGGTATTTAAGTTGCCTACATAGATCATGTTTCACTCTGAGGTGCTTCAAGGCAAAAGTGATACATGTAGTATTCACTGGAAACATTCACCGTGTGTCTTACAGCCCGAGGAGCCTATGCAAATCCCAGCCCCTTGGTGCACTATGGCTGAAAGGTCGTAGACAGCCACCTTTCCCCATTGCGCCTCTGCCCCAAACTTTAGTGCGTCCCTCAGCACGTAGTCCTGGACCTTGGAATGTGCCAACTCTTTGCAATGGAAGACCAAGAAGTTTCAGGCAGCCAAAGAGCGTCTTTCACCGAGTTGATCCTCCGGCTGCAGTTGATGCTTGTCTCGGCGTGTGTCCCTGGGAACAGCCCGTAGAGCACAGTGTCCGGACCTGTGTCACGGAACTGCTCGGGATGAACCTCGACAAGAACCACGGCCACTCTCTTCAGACCTTTTCTGCAAAGGCAGATTCCACAAGGAGGTGGGCAACGGTCTCTTCCCCACCACAGCCACCTCGAGGGCAACGTGCAGAGGGGGTGAGGCTCCTGGCGTGTAGGAAGGACCTGACGGCAAGGTCCTTTCTCACCACCAGCCAAGCTACGTCTTTGTGCTTGTTGGAAGGTTCTGGTGATGAGGCATTCTGCCAAATGACCCTGACAGTCTGTTCGGCGAACCATCCGACGGGATCCACCATCTCCTTTTCCCGCAGGGCCTCTAGGGTGATACGTGCTAACCACTGCCTGATGGACTTGCGGTTCCTCTGCATAATTTTTCCACACGGGACAGGTGATATGGCACTTGGAGCTTTCCGTGGCAGCGTGACCAGACCCATCCTTCGCAACACCAGGGACAGGTAGAACCTCAGCACGTAGTGACGCTTGGTGTTTGGGTCTACACACAGCTTGATACAGCCATACACAAAGGTGGCCATCAGGATGAGGGTGATGTTGGGCATGTTTTCTCCCCCTTCATCCAGAGGTTTTTTACATCATGTCCCTGCAAACATGGTCCACTTTTGACCTCCAGACAAAGCGGAAGTTGGCTCGCGTGATCGCCACAGCGCAGGAGTGAGGAATGGGCCAGACCTGCGCCATGTACAACACTGAGAGTGCCTCACGCCTGATGAGCAGGTTCTTACCCGCAATGGAGAGGGAGCTTTGCTCCCACAAGCCCAGTTCTTTTCTCACCATGGCTACTCGCTCCTTCCAGTTTCTAACGCATTCCCTGGTCCCTCCGAACCATATCCCCAGCAGCTTCAGGCAGTCTGACCTGCTGGTGAAAGGGACAAAGCTTAGTTCAGTTCCCAAAGGGCACGGCCTCGCTCTTGCCACGGTTTACCCTTGGCACCCGAGGCCGGTTCGAAGTGGTCGCAGGTGTTGATCGGTCTGCGCACCGATGTGTGAAAAGTGGGGAGTTGACCGTACTACCGCATCACCACACTGCCCCAGGTCCAATAGCATGGCGGAATGTATATACTGTAAAGTGCTTACTTATGAAATGTCAGCAAAGTAAACAAGGCTTGTGACGGCCTGTCACAATGCTACACCTTAGAGCGACAGCGCTCAGTGCAACCACTCCTTCACCAGCAGAATTACAGTGCGAACAACCCTTCCCAGTCATCATTGGACAAAAGGTATGACTACAACACCCAACCGATGGAACATGAAATCCGGCAGAAATCAGCAGCATCTGTCCAGAACCATGATCAGATCAAGTACGAGCACCCATTGTGAAGAAACCGATGGCGAATCAGGGAAGTACCAGAACAAGAAACACCAAGTAACCCCATCGCAAGCAGAACGCGATCTAAGACACGATCCCAGCGCAAGACTCCTACAGACAACCAGAATTGTGAGAACGTACGGCAATCTCAAACCAACTTCACAGTATCAACGAACCACCATTCCGTCCCAGGGACTCATAAGGTGATCACTTTGTACAATTGTAGGTTCAAACACAGAAGAGCAATTTGTTGTAATGTAAATAGTTCTTATTATTTAAGGGTACAGCTTGGAGTTGTTGTGGTATACCTTTAAAGAGCGTATCTAAAATTGCTGTGCATCGCCAGGCAGGGTGTGACGTGTATATACTCATGTATAATTCTCGGGCCGATGATAGGAGCTGTCCTAGAGACCTAGATATTGTTGTATATATTTCATCTCTTCAAATCAAAGAATTGAGTTAGCGATCCTCTTTGTGTCGTCGGTGTGTTTGCGTAAGGTGGAAAACACAACATGGAGGACCCCCATTTAAAGTGAATGGCAAAAGAACTAAGGCGACATGAGGAGAAACCTTCTTGCGCAGCGAGTGGTTAGAATCTGCAATGCACTGCCTGAGAGTGTGCTGGGGGCACTTTCAAGAGTGGCTTTCAAAAGAGAATCGGATAATTATCTGAAGAGAAAATATTTGCAGGGCTATGGGGAAAAGGCAGGTGAGTGGCACTAGGGGAGTTGCTCTTGCAAAGAGCTAGCACAGACACGACAGGCCGAATGGCCTCCTTTTCTGCTCTAACCAATCTAGGACTCTATGTGTGCAGCTCTGCACACTTGCTTGCTGCATTGTCACTCACGCCCTGCAAGACACGCAACTGCTTTCAAAAGCTTCTTCCACAGCAGCCTCTGACACTGACGTCCATGTGGATAGGCACAACCCTCTCCCATCTGATTGGTGGAATACTGCCGATCTACATAACTCTGATGCAGTCTCACTGAAAGAGAGAGAACAAAGGCAACTTTTCCAATTAGAAATCCCGGGACAAATATGCCAACAGTGAAACCGTCAGTGCTTAGATATATATATACATAAGTCTTTGAACGCTGTCAGTCTGCTTTAAAGGAGGGAAGGCAGATGGCACTCGGGGAAGTCAAGGGCGGCGCCGGCATCGCTTCTCGGCCTTTTGGCTAAGATCAAGTGTAGTGTTGCAGGGGCGACACCATGGTCCTGCCATGGCAAGGTCGGGATGGAAGGGCGAAAACCAATCGCAATCTGAATTCATACCGTGGGTTACCTATCACCGTCCGAGTCACGGTGAACCACAGCGACGAAGGAGGATCACCTATGGATCGGGGCTTCTTCACCAGGAGGATCCTGTTGAAGGCGTGCGGCTTCCAAGCTACGGAGATCTTCACCCTGCACGACTCCCGCAAAGGTGGTTATTTCGACGTGACGTTCAAGCAAGTGGCAGACTGCGTCCGGCTCCTGAGGGTGTTCGAGGAGAAGAGAGACCTGCCAGAGATGAAGATCCTGACGGCGGAGCCGCACTTTTCTCTGCCGTTGCAACGGGAACGTGAGGTGATGGTGCATGTGTACAACCCCTTCGTCCCTGTCGCCGACGTGGTCACCTTCCTCACCAGGTACTTCGATAAGGTGGGGAGCGGCACTGAGATTCGAGACGACTTGGGGATCTGGACAGGCAAACGCCTGTTTAAGGTCACGCTAAAGACCGATGGTAAGGGAGCTATTTTCCACCCTCCTTCCAGTTTCGCTATCGGGGGAAACCGTGGCTACCTGGTCTACGCTGGGCAACCCAAGCATTGTCGCTCATGCGGCAAGGCTGGTCATGTGGCGGCCAACTGCAGCGCCTCCCTCTGCAAGATCTGCAAACAGGAAGGGCACCAGACAAAAGACTGCAAACAGGCCAAGTGCTGCAACCTGTGTGGCGAGGCAAGTCACCTCTACAGGACCTGCCCCAAACGCTGCCGTACTTACGCACAGGCAGCCAAAGCCGACCACGGGGAAGCAGAAGAAATGTTCCGTGTCACTCCAACCACCAAGGCCCCCAGGGAGCTCAACGGGACAAAGGAGGACACAGAGAGAGACAAGGTGGAGAAAGAGATTGAGGCAACAGAGAGCCAATCAACAGCACCACCCCCTGAACCTTCCAGTCCTCAGGACAGCGAATCAATGGAGGAGGAGGCAGCAGTGGAAAAGCAGCAGGGGGAGTGGCGGACGGTGAAGAACAAGAAAAGTAAGAGGGAGCGAAGAAGAAGCAAAGGCGTTTCCCAGAGAAGCGGCAAGAGGCGTCTCCCATCCGACACGGATGACAAGGGCAGCAGCTCTTCGGATGAGGAAGTGCCAGAGCGGCACCGACAGAAGAGGCGGCAAAGCTCCAGGGCGTTGGAGGACGAGACACCCGAGCTCCAGAAAATTGGAGACAACAAGGAGACCAACGCACCCCAACTTTGCCTGCAACCTGAGGAGGCCAGGGCACCACAGCCCCTGGAATCTGGGAGCAGTGAGGCAATCATCGCACCCCAGCTCCAGGAAGCCGGGAACAGCAACCCCCCAGAGGGGGTGAGTTTTGGAGAAGCTTCTCCAGCAAAGGTCATCTCAAAATCCGCTCACTACGTGAACCTCCAGATGCCACTGGAGCAGAACACGGCCAAGGAGATCTACCTCAGCCCATCCAAAGTGAAGGAATTTGAGCTCACTACGGGTATGAAGGAGCAGACTAAAGGTCTGGGACTCTCAGAGACAGTGGGTTTGGTAGGAGAATAAATGCTTTAATATGGGTTTAAAGATTGTATCCATAAATGTGCGTAGCATTAAATCTACTACGCGATGTGTTGCGACCTTGGACTACCTAGCCAAGGTCAAAGCTGACCTGTTGTTTCTGCAGGAGTGTGCGATACCGCACCTCAGCTCCTACAGGCAATGGTCACGATGGTGGTCCCACGGGCCATCGATCTGGTCGGGCGGAAACGACTCTCGTTCCTCCGGCCTGGGTATTCTGCTGCGGGGAGGCAACTTCACCGTCTCCGAGGTCAAGGAGGTGGTGGGCGGGCGACTCCTGGTAGCAGACGTAATGTACAAGAACGCTCCACTCCGGTTAATTAACGTGTACGGCCCGGCACAAAGGGCTGAGCGGCTGGAGGTTTTTCAGCAGCTCCCACTGCTGCTGGCGACCTCCAGGCCGGTCATTCTGGGCGGGGACTTCAACTGCATCATCGATGCGGCTGGACGATCCGGCAGGGCCGGAAGCAGATTGGACGCTACGTCCAGATCCCTGATGGAAACAGTTAAGGATGCCAAGCTGCACGACGTCTTCAGCAACCCTGCAGACGGAGCGCAGCGTAGATACACCTGGTCGCGGCCAGACGGGTCCATTCGTTCCAGGATAGACTTCCTGTTTGTGTCCCGTGCATTCACAGTCAGATCCACCGAGGTCAAGCCGGTGTTCTTCTCTGACCACTGCCTCCTACTGGCGGACTGCCACTTGGAGGAAGACCTGAGGGTGGGCAGGGGGGCATGGAAGCTAAATGTGCAACTGCTGACCCCAGAGAACATTGAGGAGCTCAAGAGGGATTACAAAGGTTGGAGAACCGTGAAACCCCTCTTTGAGTCCCTGACACACTGGTGGGAAGTGATCAAGGGAAGCATCAAGAGGTTTTTCATCCTCAAAGGCACCCAGAAAGCTAGAAAGGAACAGAGGGAAATGTCCCGACTCCAGGAAAAGATGCAGAATCTGCTCCGGCTGCAGTCGATGGGGGTCGATGTCAAGGAGGAGCTCCAAGAGGTGAAGGGCCAGCAAGCCTCGCACTTTGCCTCGGAGGCCTCCAAGATCATCTTCCGTTCCAGAGTCCGCTCCGTGGAGCAGGATGAGACGTGCTCACGTTTCTTCTTCCAAAAGGTACACAGAGAGCGCTCTGTGATCAGCAGCCTGAAGGAAGAAGACGGCTCAGTAAAGTCATCACGGTCCGACATTCTGAGGATCAGCAAATCCTTTTATGCCGGACTGTATGACGTGAAGCCCACGGACAGCACGGCCTCCCAGTCCTTCCTGTCCTCTATCACGGAGGTCCTAGACCACAGTACGCGGGAGAGCCTAGACAAACCGCTAACTCCTGACGAACTGACTAAGGCCCTCGAGTCCTTCGAGAAGAGTAAAACCCCCGGAAGCGACGGCCTGCCGGCGGAGTTGTATTCGGCTCTGTGGGACTTGATCGGCCCAGACCTGCTAGAAGTGTACGAGAGTATGCTCCTGGCCGGCAGCATGTCAGAATCCATGAGGAAAGGCATCATCACCCTCATCTACAAGCACAAGGGGGAAAGGGAGGAAATTAGAAATTGGCGACCCATTTCACTGTTGAATATGGACTATAAGATTCTGTCCAAGGTCATCGCCAACCGGGTCAAATCCGCTCTGGAATTGGTGATTCACCCTGACCAGACCTGCTCTGTGCCAGGCAGGAAGATCTCTGACAGCCTGGCGCTGCTCAGGGATACGATTGCCTATGTACAGGACAGGGGTGTGGATACCTGCCTCATCAGCTTGGATCAGGAGAAGGCCTTTGACAGAATATCGCACACCTACATGGGGGATGTGCTCTCCAAAATGGGGTTTGGGGAGGGAATTCGAAATTGGATCCAACTGCTCTACACTAACATCAGTAGCGCAGTCTCAATCAATGGGTGGGAAACAGATAGCTTTCCGATTAAATCTGGAGTCAGGCAGGGCTGCCCTCTCTCGCCTGTCCTTTTTGTGTGCTGCATAGAACCCTTTGCCGAGTCCATCAGGAAGGATCCGGGCATAAGAGGAGTGACGATCCCAGGCAGTGGAGGCACTCAGGTAAAAGCCTCCCTGTACATGGACGACGTCGCCGTCTTCTGCTCGGATCCGCTGTCGGTGCGCAGACTGATGCACGTCTGCGACCAGTTCGAACTGGCCTCGGGAGCCAAGGTAAATCGTGGGAAGAGCGAGGCCATGTTCTTTGGGAAGTGGGCTGACCGATCCTTTGTCCCCTTCACTGTCAGGGCTGACGGCCTGAAGGTGCTGGGGATATGGTTCGGAGGGACCGGGGCATGCGTTAGAAACTGGAAGGAGCGAGTGGCTATGGTGAAAAGGAAACTGGGCATGTGGGAGCGACGCTCCCTCTCCATTGCGGGTAAGAACCTGGTCATCAGGTGTGAGGTACTCTCGCTGTTGCTGTACGTGGCGCAGGTCTGGCCCATTCCACACTCCTGCGCGACGGCGATCACTCGAGCCATCTTCCGCTTTATCTGGAGGTCGAAAATGGATCGTGTCTGCAGGGACGCGATGTACAAGCCTCTAGATAAAGGGGGAAAAAACGTGCCCAACATCGCCCTCATACTGATGGCCACCTTTGTGTGCAGCTGCATCAAGCGGTGCGTAGACCCTCAGTACGCAAACACCAAGTGTCACTACGTGCTGAGGTTCTACCTGTCCCCGGTGTTGCGAAGGATGGGTCTGGCCACGCTGCCGCGGAACGCTCCAAGTAGTTGGACCGTGCCGTACCACCTGTCCCTGGTGGAAAAATTTATGCAGAAAAACACCTTTGACCACAAGTCCATCAGGCAGTGGTCAGCACGTAACGTCCTAGAGGCCCTGAGGGATAAGGAGAGGGTGGACCCTGTGGGATGGTTCCCCGAGCAGACTGTCAAAGTCATTTGGCAGAATGCCTCATCGCCAGAACTTTCCAACAAGCACCAAGACGTAGCTTGGCTGGTGGTGAGAAAGGCCCTCCCCGTCAGATCCTTCCTACACGCCAGGAGTCTCACCCCCTCTGCACGATGCCCTCGAGGTGGCTGTGGTGGGGAAGAGACCGTTGTTCACCTCCTTGTGGATTGTGCCTTTGCAAAGAAAGTCTGGAGAGAGATGCAGTGGTTGCTGTCGAGGTTCATCCCGAGCAGTTCTGTGACACAGGACTCTGTGCTCTACGGGCTGTTCCCAGGGACACACACCGAGACAAACATCAACTGCAGCTGGAGGATCATCAACTCGGTGAAAGAGGCGCTTTGGTCTGCCCGAAACTTGTTGGTCTTCCAGCACAAAGAGTTGTCCCCGACCGATTGTTGCGGACTGGCACAATCCAAAGTCCAGGACTACGTGCTGAGAGACGCACTAAAGCTTGGGGCAGCTGCCGCAAAGGCGCAATGGGGAAGGGTCGCTGTCTAAGACCTTTCTACCACAGCGCACCGAGAGACTGGGAACTGTTTAGAGCCCCTCGGGCTGTACAGATCAAAATGAAAGGCTGTAAATGACTGTAATATTGTTTGTACTGATGCACCTGGTGATACATTTTGTAAAAGTTTAACCTGGATTGTACCCTTGTAATGTTGTTTTTGAAATGGTTTTGAATGTGATTGAAGATTTTTATGAATAAAGTATATTTTTACAAAAAAAAAAAAAAAAAAAAAATCTGTTCTTATCAGAACTTTCCAACAAGCACCAAGACGTAGCTTGGCTGGTGGTGAGAAAGGCCCTCCCCGTCAGATCCTTCCTACACGCCAGGAGTCTCACCCCCTCTGCACGATGCCCTCGAGGTGGCTGTGGTGGGGAAGAGACCGTTGTTCACCTCCTTGTGGATTGTGCCTTTGCAAAGAAAGTCTGGAGAGAGATGCAGTGGTTGCTGTCGAGGTTCATCCCGAGCAGTTCTGTGACACAGGACTCTGTGCTCTACGGGCTGTTCCCAGGGACACACACCGAGACAAACATCAACTGCAGCTGGAGGATCATCAACTCGGTGAAAGACGCGCTTTGGTCTGCCCGAAACTTGTTGGTCTTCCAGCACAAAGATTTGTCCCCGACCGATTGTTGCGGACTGGCACAATCCAAAGTACAGGACTACGTGCTGAGGGACGCACTAAAGCTTGGGGCAGCTGCCGCAAAGGCGCAATGGGGAAGGGTCGCTGTCTAAGACCTTTCTACCACAGCGCACCGAGAGACTGGGAACTGTTTAGAGCCCCTCGGGCTGTACAGATCAAAATGAAAGGCTGTAAATGACTGTAATATTGTTTGTACTGATGCACCTGGTGATACATTTTGTAAAAGTTTAACCTGGATTGTACCCTTGTAATGTTGTTTTTGAAATGGTTTTGAATGTGATTGAAGATTTTTATGAATAAAGTATATTTTTACAAAAAAAAAAAAAAAAAATCTGTTCTTATCAGTTTAATATCTGATACGTCCCTTATCTGGGGACCATATATTAAATTGATTTTTGGAGCAGGGAGATGGAATAGGGGCTTGCTCCGTCCACTCCACGCATCGACCCGGTATTGCAGTATCTCTGGGAACGGTGCACCCTCCCCTTTCCAGGGGATTTTCAATGCTAAAAATAGTTTTCTTACAAACATCTGCTTTCTTTACTTCTCAACATGTACATGTTCCAAAATCCAACTTTCTTTGGAAAAACTCAGCAAGTCTGGCAGCATCGGCGGAGAAGAAACCAGTCAACGTTTCGAGCCCTCATGGCCCTTCAGCAGAACTGAAGCATAGTTTCAACAAGGGAGAAATATAAATTGGTTTAAGGTGGGTGGGGGGGAAGAGACACATTGAGGGTGTGGTGTGAGCAGATAATCAAAAGATGTCAGAGACAAAAGGGTCAAAGAGGTGTTGAAGGTGGTGGTCTTTGTCTGAGAAAAGTGCTAATTAAGAATGCAAGACAGGATATTCAAAGTACAGCTCTAGTGGGGGTGGGGTGGAAAGACTAAAGGTCTTTAGTCATTCTTAATTAGCACTTTTCTCAGACAAAGACCACCACCTTCAACACCTCTTTGACCCTTTTGTCTCTGACATCTTTTGATTATCTGCTCACACCACACCCTCAATGTGTCTCTTCCCCCCCCACCCACCTTAAACCAATTTATATTTCTCCCTTGTTGAAACTATGCTTCAGTTCTGCTGAAGGGCCATGAGGGCTCGAAACGTTGACTGGTTTCTTCTCCGCCGATGCTGCCAGACTTGCTGAGTTTTTCCAGGTAATTCTGTTTTTATTTTGTTTTGGATTTCCAGCATCCGCAGTAGCTTTTAGCTTTTTGTTTTTATCCAACTTTCTTTCTTTCTCTCTCTCTCTCTCTCTCTCTCACTCACTCACCCGCAGCAGCTACACACAAAAAACACGCACGCTCACCCAACACTCACAGACAGCACTCTCATCTCACAAACACTCTACCTCACTTATACAAAAACAGCTTTCACTTGCAAATACACCTCTCAAACACTCTCTCAGCTGCACCTTTCGCCTCACAACATTTTAAACCAGCTCTCTGCTGCCGCTGCCGCTGCTGCTGCTGACACAGCAACAATCAAAACTCACACCTCAAAGCTCACACACTTTACACAGCTACTCCGAAACCTCTACATCCACATTCACACAATCCTTACATTGCACAAGGAGCCCATTCCGCCCGTCGTGCCTGCACCAGCTCTCCCGGTGAACATTTCACCTCGTGCCTTTCTCCTGCCTTCTCCACGTAACCCGGCACATGCTTTCTTTTCAAATAATCATCTCATTCCCTCTTCAATTGAACCTGCCTCCGCCGCGCTATCAGGTGGTGCATTCCAGACCCTGACCGCTCGCTGCTCCTATCGCTTTTGCTTCTTTTGCCAGTTACTTTAAACCTGTGCCCTCTCCTTCTCGATCCTTGCCCCGGTGCAAACAGTTTCTCCCTATCTACTCTCTCCAGAGCCCTCATGATTTTCAATACCTCTATCAAGTCTCCTCTCAGACTTCTTTTCCCCAAGGAATACAGTCCCAACTTCTCCAATCTTACTTCATAACTCAACTTCCTCGCCCCTGGAACCAAACTCGTAAACCTCTTCTGCACTCTCTCCAATGCCTCCACTACCTTCCTAAAATGCAAGTCAAAATGCAATCCCTCAGAGTCGGCATGGCTTTACGAAGAGTAAATCGTGTTTGACTAATTTGCTAGAGTTCTTTGAAGATGTGACAAGCAAAGTGGATAACGGGGATCCTGTAGATGTAGTATGTCTGGACTTCCAGAAGGCATTTGATAAGGTGCCGCACAAAAGATTAATACACAAGATAAGATCACACGCAGCTAAGGGTAATATATTAGCTTGGATAGAGGATTGGCTAACCAACAGAAAGCAGAGAGTCAAGATAAATGGGTCTTTTGTGGATGCCAAGCTGTAACTAGTGGGGTGCCACAGGGTTCGGTCCTCGGGCCCCAACTATTTACTTGGATTCAGGAGTAGAAGGTACTATAGCTAAATTTGCAGATGACACCAAAATAGGTGGGAAAGTAAGTTGCAATGAAGAAATAAGAAATTTACAAATGGATATGGACAGGTTAGGTGAATGGGCCAAAATTTGGCAGATGGAGTTTAACTAAGTTAAATAAGTTTAATAAGTGTGCGGTTATCCATTTTGGTCAGAAGAATAAAAAGGCGACTTATTATTCAAATGGAGAGAAACTTCAGAAATGCTTCAGCACAGAGGGATCTGGGTGTCCTCGCGCACGAATCGCTGAAAGCTAGTATGCAGGTACAGCAGGTAACAAGGAAGGCAAATGGAATCGCTTCTCGGCCTTTTGGCTAAGATCAAGTGTTGCAGGGGCGACACCATGGTCCTACCAAGGCAAGGTCGGGATGGAAGGGCTATAACCAATCGCAATCGAAATCCATACCGTGGGTTACCTATCACCGTCCGAGTCACGGTGAACCACAGCGAAGGAGGATCACCTATGGATCGGGGCTTCTTCACCAGGAGGATCCTGTTGAAGGCGTGCGGCTTCCAAGCTACGGAGATCTTCACCCTGCACGACTCCCGCAAAGGCGGTTATTTTGACGTGACGTTCAAGCGGGTGGCAGACTGCGTCCGGCTCCTGAGGGTGTTCGAGGAGAAGAGAGACCTGCCGGAGATGAAGATCCTGACGGCGGAGCCGCACTTTTCTCTGCCGTTGCAACGGGAACGTGAGGTGATGGTGCATGTGTACAACCCCTTCGTCCCTGTCGCCGACGTGGTCACCTTCCTCACCAGGTACTTCGATAAGGTGGGGAGCGGCACTGAGATTCGAGACGACTTGGGGATCTGGACAGGCAAACGCCTGTTTAAGGTCACGCTAAAGACCGATGGTAAGGGAGCCATTTTCCACCCTCCTTCCAGTTTCGCAATCGGGGGAAACCGTGGCTACCTGGTCTACGCTGGGCAACCCAAGCATTGTCGCTCATGCGGCAAGGCTGGTCATGTGGCGGCCAACTGCAGCGCCTCCCTCTGCAAGATCTGCAAACAGGAAGGGCACCAGACAAAAGACTGCAAACAGGCCAAGTGCTGCAACCTGTGTGGCGAGGCAAGTCACCTCTACAGGACCTGCCCCAAACGCTGCCGTACTTACGCACAGGCAGCCAAAGCCGACCACGGGGAAGCAGAAGAAATGTTCCGTGTCACTCCAACCACCAAGGCCCCCAGGGAGCTCAACGGGACAAAGGAGGACACAGAGAGAGACAAGGTGGAGAAAGAGATTGAGGCAACAGAGAGCCAATCAACAGCACCACCCCCTGAACCTTCCAGTCCTCAGGACAGCGAATCAATGGAGGAGGAGGCAGCAGTGGAAAAGCAGCAGGGGGAGTGGCGGACGGTGAAGAACAAGAAAAGTAAGAGGGAGCGAAGAAGAAGCAAAGGCGTTTCCCAGAGAAGCGGCAAGAGGCGTCTCCCATCCGACACGGATGACAAGGGCAGCAGCTCTTCGGATGAGGAAGTGCCAGAGCGGCACCGACAGAAGAGGCGGCAAAGCTCCAGGGCGTTGGAGGACGAGACACCCGAGCTCCAGAAAATTGGAGACAACAAGGAGACCAACGCACCCCAACTTTGCCTGCAACCTGAGGAGGCCAGTGCACCACAGCCCCTGGAATCTGGGAGCAGTGAGGCAATCATCGCACCCCAGCTCCAGGAAGCCGGGAACAGCAACCCCCCAGAGGGGGTGAGTTTTGGAGAAGCTTCTCCAGCAAAGGTCATCTCAAAATCCGCTCACTACGTGAACCTCCAGATGCCACTGGAGCAGAACACGGCCAAGGAGATCTACCTCAGCCCATCCAAAGTGAAGGAATTTGAGCTCACTACGGGTATGAAGGAGCAGACTAAAGGTCTGGGACTCTCAGAGACAGTGGTTTTGGTAGGAGAATAAATGCTTTAATATGGGTTTAAAGATTGTATCCATAAATGTGCGTAGCATTAAATCTACTACGCGATGTGTTGCGACCTTGGACTACCTTGCCAAGGTCAAAGCTGACCTGTTGTTTCTGCAGGAGTGTGCGATACCGCACCTCAGCTCCTACAGGCAATGGTCACGATGGTGGTCCCACGGGCCATCGATCTGGTCGGGCGGAAACGACTCTCGTTCCTCCGGCCTGGGTATTCTGCTGCGGGGAGGCAACTTCACCGTCTCCGAGGTCAAGGAGGTGGTGGGCGGGCGACTCCTGGTAGCAGACGTAATGTACAAGAACGCTCCACTCCGGTTAATTAACGTGTACGGCCCGGCACAAGGGGCTGAGCGGCTGGAGGTTTTTCAGCAGCTCCCACTGCTGCTGGCGACCTCCAGGCCGGTCATTCTGGGCGGGGACTTCAACTGCATCATCGATGCGGCTGGACGATCCGGCAGGGCCGGAAGCAGATTGGACGCTACGTCCAGATCCCTGATGGAAACAGTTAAGGATGCCAAGCTGCACGACGTCTTCAGCAACCCTGCAGACGGAGCGCAGCGTAGATACACCTGGTCGCGGCCAGACGGGTCCATTCGTTCCAGGATAGACTTCCTGTTTGTGTCCCGTGCATTCACAGTCAGATCCACCGAGGTCAAGCCGGTGTTCTTCTCTGACCACTGCCTCCTACTGGCGGACTGCCACTTGGAGAAGGACCTGAGGGTGGGCAGGGGGGCATGGAAGCTAAATGTGCAACTGCTGACCCCAGAGAACATTGAGGAGCTCAAGAGGGATTACAAAGGTTGGAGAACCGTGAAACCCCTCTTTGAGTCCCTGACACACTGGTGGGAAGCGATCAAGGGAAACATCAAGAGGTTTTTCATCCTCAAAGGCACCCAGAAAGCTAGAAAGGAACCGAGGGAAATGTCCCGACTCCAGAAAAAGATGCAGAATCTGCTCCGGCTGCAGTCGATGGGGGTGGATGTCAAGGAGGAGCTCCAAGAGGTGAAGGGCCAGCAAGCCTCGCACTTTGCCTCGGAGGCCTCCAAGATCATCTTCCGTTCCAGAGTCCGCTCCGTGGAGCAGGATGAGACGTGCTCACGTTTCTTCTTCCAAAAGGTACACAGAGAGCGCTCTGTGATCAGCAGCCTGAAGGAAGAAGACGGCTCAGTAAAGTCATCACGGTCCGACATTCTGAGGATCAGCAAATCCTTTTATGGCGGACTGTATGACGTGAAGCCCACGGACAGCACGGCCTCCCAGTCCTTCCTGTCCTCTATCACGGAGGTCTTAGACCACAGTACGCGGGAGAGCCTAGACAAACCGCTAACTCCTGACGAACTGACTAAGGCCCTCGAGTCCTTCGAGAAGAGTAAAACCCCCGGAAGCGACGGCCTGCCGGCGGAGTTGTATTCGGCTCTGTGGGACTTGATCGGCCCAGACCTGCTAGCAGTGTACGAGAGTATGCTCCTGGCCGGCAGCATGTCAGAATCCATGAGGAAAGGCATCATCACCCTCATCTACAAGCACAAGGGGGAAAGGGAGGAAATTAGAAATTGGCGACCCATTTCACTGTTGAATGTGGACTATAAGATTCTGTCCAAGGTCATCGCCAACCGGGTCAAATCCGCTCTGGAATTGGTGATTCACCCTGACCAGACCTGCTCTGTGCCAGGCAGGAAGATCTCTGACAGCCTGGCGCTGCTCAGGGATACGATTGCCTATGTACAGGACAGGGGTGTGGATACCTGCCTCATCAGCTTGGATCAGGAGAAGGCCTTTGACAGAATATCGCACACCTACATGGGGGATGTGCTCTCCAAAATGGGCTTTGGGGAGGGAATTCGAAATTGGATCCAACTGCTCTACACTAACATCAGTAGCGCAGTCTCAATCAATGGGTGGGAAACAGATAGCTTTCCCATTAAATCTGGAGTCAGGCAGGGCTGTCCTCTCTCGCCTGTCCTTTTCGTGTGCTGCATAGAACCCTTTGCCGAGTCCATCAGGAAGGATCCGGGCATAAGAGGAGTGACGATCCCAGGCAGTGGAGGCACTCAGGTAAAAGCCTCCCTGTACATGGACGACGTCGCCGTCTTCTGCTCGGATCCGCTGTCGGTGCGCAGACTGATGCACGTCTGCGACCAGTTCGAACTGGCCTCGGGAGCCAAGGTAAATCGTGGGAAGAGCGAGGCCATGTTCTTTGGGAACTGGGCTGACCGATCCTTTGTCCCCTTCACTGTCAGGGCTGACGGCCTGAAGGTGCTGGGGATATGGTTCGGAGGGACCGGGGCATGCGTTAGAAACTGGAAGGAGCGAGTGGCTATGGTGAAAAGGAAACTGGGCATGTGGGATCGACGCTCCCTCTCCATTGCGGGTAAGAACCTGGTCATCAGGTGTGAGGTACTCTCGCTGTTGCTGTACGTGGCGCAGGTCTGGCCCATTCCAGACTCCTGCGCGACGGCGATCACTCGAGCCATCTTCCGCTTTATCTGGAGGTCGAAAATGGATCGTGTCCGCAGGGACGCGATCTACAAGCCTCTAGATAAAGGGGGAAAAAACGTGCCCAACATCGCCCTCATACTGATGGCCACCTTTGTGTGCGGCTGCATCAAGCGGTGCGTAGACCCTCAGTACGCAAACACCAAGCGTCACTACGTGCTGAGGTTCTACCTGTCCCCGGTGTTGCGAAGGATGGGTCTGGCCACGCTGCCGCGGAACGCTCCAAGTAGTTGGACCGTGCCGTACCACCTGTCCCTGGTGGAAAAATTGATGCAGAAAAACACCTTTGACCACAAGTCCATCAGGCAGTGGTCAGCACGTAACGTCCTAGAGGCCCTGAGGGATAAGGAGAGGGTGGACCCTGTGGGATGGTTCCCCGAGCAGACTGTCAAAGTCATTTGGCAGAATGCCTCATCGCCAGAACTTTCCAACAAGCACCAAGACGTAGCTTGGCTGGTGGTGAGAAAGGCCCTCCCCGTCAGATCCTTCCTACACGCCAGGAAGCTCACCCCCTCTGCACGTTGCCCTCGAGGTGGCTGTGGTGGGGAAGAGACCGTTGTCCACCTCCTTGTGGATTGTGCCTTTGCAAAGAAAGTCTGGAGAGAGATGCAGTGGTTGCTGTCGAGGTTCATCCCGAGCAGTTCTGTGACACAGGACTCTGTGCTCTACGGGCTGTTCCCAGGGACACACACCGAGACAAACATCAACTGCAGCTGGAGGATCATCAACTCGGTGAAAGAGGCGCTTTGGTCTGCCCGAAACTTGTTGGTCTTCCAGCACAAAGAGTTGTCCCCGACCGATTGTTGCGGACTGGCACAATCCAAAGTCCAGGACTACGTGCTGAGGGACGCACTAAAGCTTGGGGCAGCTGCCGCAAAGGCGCAATGGGGAAGGGTCGCTGTCTAAGACCTTTCTACCACAGCGCACCGAGAGACTGGGAACTGTTTAGAGCCCCTCGGGCTGTACAGATCAAAATGAAAGGCTGTAAATGATTGTAATATTGTTTGTACTAATGCACCTGGTGATACATTTTGTAAAAGTTTAACCCTGGATTGTACCCTTGTAAGGTTGTTTTTGAAATGGTGTGGAATGTGATTGAAGATATTTTATGAATAAAGTATATTTTTACAAAAAAAAAAAAAAATCTGTTCTTATCAGTTTAATATCTGATACGTCCCTTATCTGGGGACCATATATTAAATTGATTTTTGGAGCAGGGAGATGGAATAGGGGCTTGCTCCGTCCACTCCACGCATCGACCCGGTATTGCAGTATCTCTGGGAACGGTGCACCCTCCCCTTTCCAGGGGATTTTCAATGCTAAAAATAGTTTTCTTACAAACATCTGCTTTCTTTACTTCTCAACATGTACATGTTCCAAAATCCAACTTTCTTTCTTTCTCTCTCTCTCTCTCTCTCTCTCACTCACTCACTCACCCGCAGCAGCTACACACAAAAAACACGCACTCTCACCCAACACTCGCTGGCAGGGCCGGCAGCAGATTGGACGCTACGTCCAGATCCCTGATGGAAACAGTTAAGGATGCCAAGCTGCACGACGTCTTCAGCAACCCTGCAGACCGAGCGCAGCGTAGATACACCTGGTCGCGGCCAGACGGGTCCATTCGTTCCAGGATAGACTTCCTGTTTGTGTCCCGTGCATTCACAGTCAGATCCACCGAGGTCAAGCCGGTGTTCTTCTCTGACCACTGCCTCCTACTGGCGGACTGCCACTTGGAGAAGGACCTGAGGGTGGGCAGGGGGGCATGGAAGCTAAATGTGCAACTGCTGACCCCAGAGAACATTGAGGAGCTCAAGAGGGATTACAAAGGTTGGAGAACCGTGAAACCCCTCTTTGAGTCCCTGACACACTGGTGGGAAGCGATCAAGGGAAACATCAAGAGGTTTTTCATCCTCAAAGGCACCCAGAAAGCTAGAAAGGAACCGAGGGAAATGTCCCGACTCCAGAAAAAGATGCAGAATCTGCTCCGGCTGCAGTCGATGGGGGTGGATGTCAAGGAGGAGCTCCAAGAGGTGAAGGGCCAGCAAGCCTCGCACTTTGCCTCGGAGGCCTCCAAGATCATCTTCCGTTCCAGAGTCCGCTCCATGGAGCAGGATGAGACGTGCTCACGTTTCTTCTTCCAAAAGGTACACAGAGAGCGCTCTGTGATCAGCAGCCTGAAGGAAGAAGACGGCTCAGTAAAGTCATCACGGTCCGACATTCTGAGGATCAGCAAATCCTTTTATGGCGGACTGTATGACGTGAAGCCCACGGACAGCACGGCCTCCCAGTCCTTCCTGTCCTCTATCACGGAGGTCTTAGACCACAGTACGCGGGAGAGCCTAGACAAACCGCTAACTCCTGACGAACTGACTAAGGCCCTCGAGTCCTTCGAGAAGAGTAAAACCCCCGGAAGCGACGGCCTGCCGGCGGAGTTGTATTCGGCTCTGTGGGACTTGATCGGCCCAGACCTGCTAGCAGTGTACGAGAGTATGCTCCTGGCCGGCAGCATGTCAGAATCCATGAGGAAAGGCATCATCACCCTCATCTACAAGCACAAGGGGGAAAGGGAGGAAATTAGAAATTGGCGACCCATTTCACTGTTGAATGTGGACTATAAGATTCTGTCCAAGGTCATCGCCAACCGGGTCAAATCCGCTCTGGAATTGGTGATTCACCCTGACCAGACCTGCTCTGTGCCAGGCAGGAAGATCTCTGACAGCCTGGCGCTGCTCAGGGATACGATTGCCTATGTACAGGACAGGGGTGTGGATACCTGCCTCATCAGCTTGGATCAGGAGAAGGCCTTTGACAGAATATCGCACACCTACATGGGGGATGTGCTCTCCAAAATGGGCTTTGGGGAGGGAATTCGAAATTGGATCCAACTGCTCTACACTAACATCAGTAGCGCAGTCTCAATCAATGGGTGGGAAACAGATAGCTTTCCCATTAAATCTGGAGTCAGGCAGGGCTGTCCTCTCTCGCCTGTCCTTTTCGTGTGCTGCATAGAACCCTTTGCCGAGTCCATCAGGAAGGATCCGGGCATAAGAGGAGTGACGATCCCAGGCAGTGGAGGCACTCAGGTAAAAGCCTCCCTGTACATGGACGACGTCGCCGTCTTCTGCTCGGATCCGCTGTCGGTGCGCAGACTGATGCACGTCTGCGACCAGTTCGAACTGGCCTCGGGAGCCAAGGTAAATCGTGGGAAGAGCGAGGCCATGTTCTTTGGGAACTGGGCTGACCGATCCTTTGTCCCCTTCACTGTCAGGGCTGACGGCCTGAAGGTGCTGGGGATATGGTTCGGAGGGACCGGGGCATGCGTTAGAAACTGGAAGGAGCGAGTGGCTATGGTGAAAAGGAAACTGGGCATGTGGGATCGACGCTCCCTCTCCATTGCGGGTAAGAACCTGGTCATCAGGTGTGAGGTACTCTCGCTGTTGCTGTACGTGGCGCAGGTCTGGCCCATTCCAGACTCCTGCGCGACGGCGATCACTCGAGCCATCTTCCGCTTTATCTGGAGGTCGAAAATGGATCGTGTCCGCAGGGACGCGATCTACAAGCCTCTAGATAAAGGGGGAAAAAACGTGCCCAACATCGCCCTCATACTGATGGCCACCTTTGTGTGCGGCTGCATCAAGCGGTGCGTAGACCCTCAGTACGCAAACACCAAGCGTCACTACGTGCTGAGGTTCTACCTGTCCCCGGTGTTGCGAAGGATGGGTCTGGCCACGCTGCCGCGGAACGCTCCAAGTAGTTGGACCGTGCCGTACCACCTGTCCCTGGTGGAAAAATTGATGCAGAAAAACACCTTTGACCACAAGTCCATCAGGCAGTGGTCAGCACGTAACGTCCTAGAGGCCCTGAGGGATAAGGAGAGGGTGGACCCTGTGGGATGGTTCCCCGAGCAGACTGTCAAAGTCATTTGGCAGAATGCCTCATCGCCAGAACTTTCCAACAAGCACCAAGACGTAGCTTGGCTGGTGGTGAGAAAGGCCCTCCCCGTCAGATCCTTCCTACACGCCAGGAAGCTCACCCCCTCTGCACGTTGCCCTCGAGGTGGCTGTGGTGGGGAAGAGACCGTTGTCCACCTCCTTGTGGATTGTGCCTTTGCAAAGAAAGTCTGGAGAGAGATGCAGTGGTTGCTGTCGAGGTTCATCCCGAGCAGTTCTGTGACACAGGACTCTGTGCTCTACGGGCTGTTCCCAGGGACACACACCGAGACAAACATCAACTGCAGCTGGAGGATCATCAACTCGGTGAAAGAGGCGCTTTGGTCTGCCCGAAACTTGTTGGTCTTCCAGCACAAAGAGTTGTCCCCGACCGATTGTTGCGGACTGGCACAATCCAAAGTCCAGGACTACGTGCTGAGGGACGCACTAAAGCTTGGGGCAGCTGCCGCAAAGGCGCAATGGGGAAGGGTCGCTGTCTAAGACCTTTCTACCACAGCGCACCGAGAGACTGGGAACTGTTTAGAGCCCCTCGGGCTGTACAGATCAAAATGAAAGGCTGTAAATGATTGTAATATTGTTTGTACTAATGCACCTGGTGATACATTTTGTAAAAGTTTAACCCTGGATTGTACCCTTGTAAGGTTGTTTTTGAAATGGTGTGGAATGTGATTGAAGATATTTTATGAATAAAGTATATTTTTACAAAAAAAAAAAAAAATCTGTTCTTATCAGTTTAATATCTGATACGTCCCTTATCTGGGGACCATATATTAAATTGATTTTTGGAGCAGGGAGATGGAATAGGGGCTTGCTCCGTCCACTCCACGCATCGACCCGGTATTGCAGTATCTCTGGGAACGGTGCACCCTCCCCTTTCCAGGGGATTTTCAATGCTAAAAATAGTTTTCTTACAAACATCTGCTTTCTTTACTTCTCAACATGTACATGTTCCAAAATCCAACTTTCTTTCTTTCTCTCTCTCTCTCTCTCTCTCTCACTCACTCACTCACCCGCAGCAGCTACACACAAAAAACACGCACTCTCACCCAACACTCGCTGGCAGGGCCGGCAGCAGATTGGACGCTACGTCCAGATCCCTGATGGAAACAGTTAAGGATGCCAAGCTGCACGACGTCTTCAGCAACCCTGCAGACCGAGCGCAGCGTAGATACACCTGGTCGCGGCCAGACGGGTCCATTCGTTCCAGGATAGACTTCCTGTTTGTGTCCCGTGCATTCACAGTCAGATCCACCGAGGTCAAGCCGGTGTTCTTCTCTGACCACTGCCTCCTACTGGCGGACTGCCACTTGGAGAAGGACCTGAGGGTGGGCAGGGGGGCATGGAAGCTAAATGTGCAACTGCTGACCCCAGAGAACATTGAGGAGCTCAAGAGGGATTACAAAGGTTGGAGAACCGTGAAACCCCTCTTTGAGTCCCTGACACACTGGTGGGAAGCGATCAAGGGAAACATCAAGAGGTTTTTCATCCTCAAAGGCACCCAGAAAGCTAGAAAGGAACCGAGGGAAATGTCCCGACTCCAGAAAAAGATGCAGAATCTGCTCCGGCTGCAGTCGATGGGGGTGGATGTCAAGGAGGAGCTCCAAGAGGTGAAGGGCCAGCAAGCCTCGCACTTTGCCTCGGAGGCCTCCAAGATCATCTTCCGTTCCAGAGTCCGCTCCATGGAGCAGGATGAGACGTGCTCACGTTTCTTCTTCCAAAAGGTACACAGAGAGCGCTCTGTGATCAGCAGCCTGAAGGAAGAAGACGGCTCAGTAAAGTCATCACGGTCCGACATTCTGAGGATCAGCAAATCCTTTTATGCCGGATTGTATGACGTGAAGCCCACGGACAGCACGGCCTCCCAGTCCTTCCTGTCCTCTATCACGGAGGTCTTAGACCACAGTACGCGGGAGAGCCTGGACAAACCGCTAACTCCTGACGAACTGACTAAGGCCCTCGAGTCCTTGGAGAAGAGTAAAACCCCCGGAAGCGACGGCTTGCCGACGGAGTTGTATTCGGCTCTGTGGGACTTGATCGGCCCAGACCTGCTAGGAGTGTACGAGAGTATGCTCCTGGCCGGTAGTATGTCAGAATCCATGAGGAAAGGCATCATCACCCTCATCTACAAGCACAAGGGGGAAAGGGAGGAAATTAGAAATTGGCGACCCATTTCACTGTTGAATGTGGACTATAAGATTCTGTCCAAGGTCATCGCCAACCGGGTCAAATCCGCTCTGGAATTGGTGATTCACCCTGACCAGACCTGCTCTGTGCCAGGCAGGAAGATCTCTGACAGCCTGGCGCTGCTCAGGGATACGATTGCCTATGTACAGGACAGGGGGGTGGATACCTGCCTCATCAGCTTGGATCAGGAGAAGGCCTTTGACAGAATATCGCACACCTACATGGTAGATGTGCGCTCCAAAATGGGGTTTGGGGAGGGAATTCGAAATTGGATCCAACTGCTCTACACTAACATCAGTAGCGCAGTCTCAATCAACGGGTGGGAAACAGATAGCTTTCCGATTAAATCTGGAGTCAGGCAGGGCTGTCCTCTCTCGCCTGTTCTTTTCGTGTGTTGCATAGAACCCTTTGCCGAGTCCATCAGGAAGGATCCGGGCATAAGAGGAGTGACGATCCCAGGCAGTGGAGGCATTCAGGTAAAAGCCTCCCTGTACATGGACGACGTCGCCGTCTTCTGGTCGGATCCGCTGTCGGTGCGCAGACTGATCCACATCTGCGACAAGATAGGATATAAAGCAGTGTAAAGTAAGTTAATAACAAATTGAGAAAGTAAATATGGAACACAAAATATTTTAAAACGAGGGCACAGGTTAAAAACATGATCCTAATTTCTGTTGAACTGAATGAGGCGAGTCATTACAGTGCGTGACCGATTTGTTTAAGTGTGCGGGCCCATTAAATTTTTTGCACAGCCGCGCAAATTTAAAGGGGCTTATGTGGCGGTGTGTCTGTGAGGAAACGTTGACTGTGACCTCTCCTCATATCTTGTATCCCACTGTGAAACCATCTTCAGCTCCCAAATTGCACTCAGACAATGTGCTACATTTGCATATTGTGCAGGAGTCGGGGGAGGGGTCATGGGGCTGCCCCTTGTCTCTGTACTTGAAAACTGTCTCTAATGGCAGCCAGGCAGCAACTGTTGTGCTTACTCAAAGCCAACCTGAAGAAAAGGCAAGACATGTTGGGTGCTGAGAGGGAGAAGCATTGCCACTTTAGGTTCTACTTGGATTTTACTGAGGTAAAAGGTGATTGAAAAAGTCAAGCATTTCTCCCCTAGCAGTTACCACTGAGGACAAATAATAGCGAGCGCTGATCTGTCACTGAGCACTGAGGCCGGCCAAGGGGAGGCATCTGAAAGCTGCAGAGAAAGCAAGAAGCCAGGATGGACGACTGAGAATACAGAAAAATACTGGCTGAGGTAGACAGCAAAAACTGTGACACAAGCTCAGGTAAGCGTGGTGTTTTGCAGTTCAAGTGCATCACTTTGTGACAGTATAGATATTTTTCACTTTCCTAGGATAAGGCTGTTCCCTTTCTAGAAGTTAGAAGCAGCCGTGCAGATGTATTTTCTGCGCTCCTTTGCTTGCCTGCTGAATAGGACTGATTGGAGGTGAAAAGGTGATTAAAAGAGAGCCGACATCATTGCAGGCTGGCAGATACTGTGCTGTGCTGTGCTGTGCTGTGCATGCAGGTGGTTTTGTTGTTTGGCTTGTATGTGACTTCTGGTTGAAGCTGAAAGATTTCTAAAATTTTGAAGGAAATAATCTTTGAGAAGGGGAGAAACATTTTCAACATTTTAACAGGATCTAAGGCTGTTCACTGTGTCGTACCTGTACTTATCCTTGCTGCCACCTGTCTTCTCACTGCTGATCATCATCTTGTGTTATTATAATGATATAATGCATTGGACTTATTTACTGTGACTTCATAACATGACACATTTCCCTTCTGGTGATGTCATGCTGACATCCCGTAAAGGAAATAGACCAACAGTCAGCCCAAAAGAAGGCCCAATGCCAAGCAAAGGAAGCCCATAACGAGGATGCTAGACAGCTCGTACAAAAGAAAGCAGGGCATCAGGAAACAACTCAACAGCAGCTGACGTAGTACTCTCCAGGTTCAGTGCAGGAGAAGTACTGGAATCAGTAAAAACTAATGCCCCTACATGTACGAACATACAACTTAGGAGCAGGAGTAGGCCACTGGGCCCCAAGAGCCTGCTCCACTATTCAGAAGATCATGGCTGATCTGATTGCAACCTCAACCCCACATTCCTGCCTACCACCGATAACCTTCCACCCCGCCTTGTTAATCTATCCAGCTCTGTCTTGAAAATATTCAAAGACCCTGTTTCCACCACCTTTTGAGGAAGAGAGTTCCAAAGACTCACTACGCTCTGAGAGAAACGCTCCTGACTTTGCCTTCCCTGTAGATGTGGAAGGAGTTTAGCTGCATGCCAGGTCAGCCGGCAAGCTCCACAGACTGATCGGCGCAGGCTTGGAGGGCCGAAATACATGTTCCTGTGCTGTACGTTTTTTTTGTTCTTTGTTCTTTGACTGCCCAAACTGAAAGCAAAGACAAAAATACAGCAGGCCTCGATCGAAGAACTCCTCTGCGCTGTGAGCTAGTTGCTCACACGGAAACTCAGCTACAAAGACTCGTGGATTGTCTCTCATGCCTGTCACGTGTTCTCCCTTGTGACTGACCGTTTCTCGAAATTTCCCATTACCTGCCAGTTACACGACACATCTAGCGCAACCATTGCAGGAAGGAACATTGCAGACATTTCAAAATGGTCATAACAGACAGTCAGACAGTGCAATGGTATTTAAGTTGCCTACATAGATCATGTTTCACTCTGAGGTGCTTCAAGGCAAAAGTGATACATGTAGTATTCACTGGAAACATTCACCGTGTGTCTTACAGCCCGAGGAGCCTATGCAAATCCCAGCCCCTTGGTGCACTATGGCTGAAAGGTCGTAGACAGCCACCTTTCCCCATTGCGCCTCTGCCCCAAACTTTAGTGCGTCCCTCAGCACGTAGTCCTGGACCTTGGAATGTGCCAACTCTTTGCAATGGAAGACCAAGAAGTTTCAGGCAGCCAAAGAGCGTCTTTCACCGAGTTGATCCTCCGGCTGCAGTTGATGCTTGTCTCGGCGTGTGTCCCTGGGAACAGCCCGTAGAGCACAGTGTCCGGACCTGTGTCACGGAACTGCTCGGGATGAACCTCGACAAGAACCACGGCCACTCTCTTCAGACCTTTTCTGCAAAGGCAGATTCCACAAGGAGGTGGGCAACGGTCTCTTCCCCACCACAGCCACCTCGAGGGCAACGTGCAGAGGGGGTGAGGCTCCTGGCGTGTAGGAAGGACCTGACGGCAAGGTCCTTTCTCACCACCAGCCAAGCTACGTCTTTGTGCTTGTTGGAAGGTTCTGGTGATGAGGCATTCTGCCAAATGACCCTGACAGTCTGTTCGGCGAACCATCCGACGGGATCCACCATCTCCTTTTCCCGCAGGGCCTCTAGGGTGATACGTGCTAACCACTGCCTGATGGACTTGCGGTTCCTCTGCATAATTTTTCCACACGGGACAGGTGATATGGCACTTGGAGCTTTCCGTGGCAGCGTGACCAGACCCATCCTTCGCAACACCAGGGACAGGTAGAACCTCAGCACGTAGTGACGCTTGGTGTTTGGGTCTACACACAGCTTGATACAGCCATACACAAAGGTGGCCATCAGGATGAGGGTGATGTTGGGCATGTTTTCTCCCCCTTCATCCAGAGGTTTTTTACATCATGTCCCTGCAAACATGGTCCACTTTTGACCTCCAGACAAAGCGGAAGTTGGCTCGCGTGATCGCCACAGCGCAGGAGTGAGGAATGGGCCAGACCTGCGCCATGTACAACACTGAGAGTGCCTCACGCCTGATGAGCAGGTTCTTACCCGCAATGGAGAGGGAGCTTTGCTCCCACAAGCCCAGTTCTTTTCTCACCATGGCTACTCGCTCCTTCCAGTTTCTAACGCATTCCCTGGTCCCTCCGAACCATATCCCCAGCAGCTTCAGGCAGTCTGACCTGCTGGTGAAAGGGACAAAGCTTAGTTCAGTTCCCAAAGGGCACGGCCTCGCTCTTGCCACGGTTTACCCTTGGCACCCGAGGCCGGTTCGAAGTGGTCGCAGGTGTTGATCGGTCTGCGCACCGATGTGTGAAAAGTGGGGAGTTGACCGTACTACCGCATCACCACACTGCCCCAGGTCCAATAGCATGGCGGAATGTATATACTGTAAAGTGCTTACTTATGAAATGTCAGCAAAGTAAACAAGGCTTGTGACGGCCTGTCACAATGCTACACCTTAGAGCGACAGCGCTCAGTGCAACCACTCCTTCACCAGCAGAATTACAGTGCGAACAACCCTTCCCAGTCATCATTGGACAAAAGGTATGACTACAACACCCAACCGATGGAACATGAAATCCGGCAGAAATCAGCAGCATCTGTCCAGAACCATGATCAGATCAAGTACGAGCACCCATTGTGAAGAAACCGATGGCGAATCAGGGAAGTACCAGAACAAGAAACACCAAGTAACCCCATCGCAAGCAGAACGCGATCTAAGACACGATCCCAGCGCAAGACTCCTACAGACAACCAGAATTGTGAGAACGTACGGCAATCTCAAACCAACTTCACAGTATCAACGAACCACCATTCCGTCCCAGGGACTCATAAGGTGATC